>NC_044012.1:12730000-12777500 GCF_900496995.4 Aquila chrysaetos chrysaetos
ATGTTCATCTTAATCAGCAAACAACCCCCCCTTCAGCTTTTCATTTAAAAGAGCAAATTTATCTCCCTTCAGTATTTTGAAGATAGTTGTGTGTGTATTGCATGCTTTCTGTCTCACACAGACACAGAGTTATGCGAATGGGATATAAAGAGTGTAGATTTAATTAATTACTATATAGGTGTTATCAAAAGAGGCTGTTGTCTTATGGGAATGAGATCTGAAATACAAGAAATTTTGCATAGAAGGGGGGGAGAAAGTGATAACAAGTTTTGTTAATCTTTTTTTTTAAAGGAAGTTCATATAATCTGTTTTCATGAAGATTTAAAATGCTTCTGTGAATCATAACTGGTGTACTCTAAAGGGAAAGAAATATAAAATAGGAAAGTAAAAGCTTCAAATTTTTTCTTGGTGAATTTGTACATATCAAAACTGATCTTTCACTTTGCATGTTTGATAAGTCTTTATCAAAAATAACTCATGCTAAATTGAATCAAGCTATATGTTGTACAATCTTGAGACATGAGGAGAGAATGGATAGGATTGAGAAGCACTTAGCAGAACATTAATCAGATAAGGCAGATTCTCTTTGGTATAACTTATTCTTGCTCCTTTGACATCACTGGTTTGCATCACTTTAAATTCTGATCTGGCTAAGATGGTTTGGTCTGTGAATAATAGTCCATGTTGGTGTCAACATGCTGAGTATTTTGTATTTCTTAGAAATTGGAAGAAATCCTGTCTCTTAGTCACGTTTTTAGAACTCTGAGCATGTGATAGCTGCAGATTAGGAAACTTTTTAAAGAATAAGAAAAGTGAAAGTATCTGTTTTTTGGAAAAAAAAAAAAAAAAAAAAACCAACAACAAACCATAATGCTGAAATGAATTAGAATTATTCTTAAGTAGCCAATGTTAGGTCAGTAACACAGTGTAAGTCTTTATGTTTTCAGATTGTGATATATCCATAGATGCTCCTTGCACTGTGATGTCCTTGATCGCGCTTCTGTTTTTTTCTTTTGAAACTTGTTGGCAAATCCCTATTTCAGAAAAGGCAAACTGTGTTGTAAAAAGATCAGATTATCCATACTTAAGAGTGGTTTTGGAGGCAAATACAGGCTATTGATCTCCCTGAGTGATTTTGTTGTTGAGTGTCTGGCTGAGGTGGGCATGTGGTTACAGTGACAGTAAATTTCACATTCAAAAGAAAATGAGCACTGGTTTTAGTTCCCTTTTTCCTTATTTGCCCTATTGAAACAGATACTGTAGTACATAGTGCTATGTAGTACAATGATGTGAATTTATCAAAACATGCATTAAGGGGCAACACTACACAAGGGTAAGGATATAAATATATTTTACAATTCTTAGCTTCCTATCGTAAGAATAGTTCATGAGTGAATATAAATTTACAGTAGGTGCTTATCAAATGTGAAAATGCTTGCAAATCAGAAACAAACTTTGTGACTATAAACATATTTCAATGATAGTTCATGCAAAGAATATGTTTGATAGTAAGAAATAATGTTCTCTTTTAGTTTCTACATGAAGCAGGTTGACGTATTATTGTGTATGGAGAATTATAACACTTCTGAGTCAGAACACTGTATGCAACCTTTAATCCTCTAATCAGAATGCTTATTATTAGGGAGCAGATAATGACATAAAATATAATTATTTACTTATAAAACAAGAAAGAGGCATCAGCCAGCATAAAGAGATAATAAAGTACAGTTAAATCAGTTGATTTTACTTCTTTGTTCCATACAGAAGTGATATAGAAGCTATCAGTCTTCTATGGCTCTTAAAATACTTGATAAAAATATTGAAGTATGCTAACATCTTGCATAAAAAAAGATTATCTGACATCTGAAAGCAAGTTCTGAATGCCAGTGTGACTTGCATATGTGTCCCATGTACATGTGAGTTGGAATATTTTACTCCACTAAAGTAGAACCCTATAAAATCTTTTGGGCTTGACTGTAAGATGCACTTGTACAGACAGTAATTGGCCTGTTACAGAGATATTAATTAACATGTTAGAAATGTTTTCTTTATTAATGAGAAATTCACACATACTATTTAAATTAATTTGTATAGTTTAAAATTAATTTATTGTGGCCTTCGATGACCTCAAATCTACTAAGACAAAGCTGGAGTATTGTACTAACTGTTAAACCATTCATTAAACATTTTATGCAAATAGTGTTTGTTTATAAACAAATTAACTGCAAGGATTTTCAAAACAGGTGCTGTGTTGTGAATGCGTACTAAATGATGTGGTACTGAAAGAATTAATTAGACCTTCAGATGTAATTAGTTGCAATAATTTGCGTGATTAGCGGCTTGGTTAAGAAGTAAGACACACACATTGTAATGCATGGAAGAGTCACTGCAGTAGCTTTGTCTTTCACACGGTGAAGATGAGATTTCCTCATGTTTAGGAAATTTTTCAAAAAATTGCTGACATAGCTGGAGTTAATTGCCAAGTATCCTGTAGGGGGTAACGTGGTTCCCCCCCCCCCTTGGCTTGTTGCAATGCATATGCTTTGGAAGCAATACCATTTGTTTGTACCTCAATGAATTTTTAAAACAGAAGGCTGTTAACCCTAGATCTTCAAGTCTCCAGAGGAAGAACTGATCCTTAACATGTTCAGGGTTAAAAGATAGGCTGTGATAAGCCATGTGAAACAGGTCCAGTGTTTCAAGATCAGTTCTAAATATTCATGTAATTTTTCCCCCTTGCAACCATAGTTCTGATTTTTCTTCTCATGTATCCAGCAATGGAGTCAACCATTGGATGTACATGAAGAATGCCTTTGAAACTGGCATTAGCCAAAACTGATTAAGAAGAAAGTTATGATTACTGATAGTTAATTTATGATGATCACATTCCTAGTTGTGATAAATGTACAATACCTTTGTGTCTTGCAAGAAAGCTTTTTCATCTTGATAATGTCTTGACATCCAATGACAATATTAGAGAGTGGGTTTGAAATGAATTAATGGGGTCTTTCTTGATCTTCATTTTACCTGCTTGAAAAGGTGGGTTGACAGTAAACCACAATAGATTCACTTTTGTGGTCACTGATGGAAGTTGCTATTGCTTTGTTATTTTAAAAGAAAATGCTAAAGATTTTGGGCCTTGAGGCATCAAGAATGCACAAAGATGAAAGTAATGCACACTTTGACAGAATTTATTGCTCTGACAATACCCTTTTAATATTGTTAGAAACATAGTCAGGGGGCCTGCACATGTATTTTGAAAGAACAGGTATGTTCTCTGTGAATCACTTTGTCAGAAAAAGTAAGTTTCTAGAAAAAGTTGAAGAAGAGTATAGACCAAAAAAAACAAGGACAGTTTAATAAATCAGTTATAAAGTAAGTGCATGCAATTAGTCAGCAGTGTAGAAGATATGAGGTGATGAGAGACTTCTCAGAATAACACACTTGCTTATGGTGAGTGTTAGAGGCGTTCCGTAAAGGTATCCTATACTCAGTGAATTTGAATTTAAGCTTTTTAATACAGAACCTTATTTGATCAGATTAAACTATAGGAGTTTTTAAGATGAGCTGTGGGGGAACTTTGTTTCCTCTCAGATGGAAGTGGTCACATTAGACTTTCTTTGTTTCACGCATTAATGTAATGCTACTGAGGCATGAGCTAGAGGGGACCTTGTTTAAACGCTAAGCCTTGCTGTTTATGCTAAGTTTTTGCTGTATGATTTCCAAGACTTTTTATGTAGCTGCACATCTGACATAAGCAGCAAGACCCAGCAGGAGGTCTCTGGTTAAATGGTGAACGAAGTGATACTGTATTTGGATTAGTGACTGGGAAGTATTAGTGGTCACATATTTAAGTGAAAGTAAAACCCATGCTTTTTATTGCAAGCTCAATGTGGAATACAGCTCATTTTAGGACTGAGGCAGAACATAAGTGTGCTACATCTTTTCTACAACAGAATGGCTATATGCTATCTTAGCTTTTTTTTTTTTTTTAAAGTGTACAAGGGAAACGGAATAAAATAAATATTAAAAATGACAAAAGAAGAACAAAAAGTATCATTAACTGCTGCACAGCTGCTGTGTGTCTGCTGTCACAGGGATTACCCTTAATTACTATGGATGAAGTTTGCTATCATTGGTTCTTTGGATGCCTCACAATTGGTTTATTTTAAAAGGAGTTCTTCTTTCTATGTGTGTTTTAATAGAATATGCAGCTGTTAAAGTTTCAAGGAAAGAAATCACTGTTTTAGTGCTGCAGAGACTGAGGATCATTTGACAGAGCTAACACAGGGATCCACTTGAATGAATTATTTTTTTTTTCCTTGCTGTAGTCTGTTTAATTCCGTTCTTTCATTTTAAGTGTGATGTCTGCAAAGTAGTCTTTAAGATGGGCTCTTCTGTATTGTGTTTGAATTTAACCAAAATTAACATTTGTATGTCATCAGTAGCTGCAATGCATAGCTCAAGGCAATGAAGGATAGAAAGTCAAAGAATATGGGAAATTTGATTAAAATGAATAAGCAGTAGAAGGTCTTAAGTGTGGACATAGCTTACTTATTGATTTATTCGTATTGTTTCTTGAGGCAAAAGAAGCTAATTCCATGGGATGTTTAGAAAATAGGTTTTAAATCTGAAAATAAAAAGGTGTTTAAGTCAATAAAATTAGGTTTTAGACAATGTAATCTGGAGACTTCCCTACTTATATTTCTTAGTCCCACTTTGTAATGGGGGCACAATACTGAGCAGGTAAATGTTCTTTGAGAGAACCTCTTTCCAATGAACTTTCACTGTATTTGTTATGATTTGGGATCAGTTGGATATTTATAACATTTTGTTTTGTTGTATTCACTAGGAGATGAGTTGCGAGGTAGAGCCCAAATTATCAGCCTGGCAATTAGCTGCTGTGCATGGCTTACCAAACATGTTGCCCTCTGACTTCCTTGGATACTATTTTTTTTTTATGCTGGCTTCAGTAAAGTGGTCTGTATTTGCTATGTATTTGTGAGTCACCAACTGTTCATATGTTATCTATTTCTGCATTGTATAATGTTGCTTCAGGAAAATTTTGTGAGTACAGAGGTCTTGCAAACTACATCTTTGTAATGCTTTGCCTCTCATTTTCAGGGTTTCTTATTTGTCTCAGTATAGCAGTATAGTTCTCGATAGCAGCTTTTATACTTTTGAGTCTACTTGATGGATTGGCATAGGTAGGTACTTTTTCAATGTTTCAGAAACTTCCTTGTCAACATTTTCTTTCTTCAGTGCATCAGTGCTGGAAATGTGAAACACTTTGCCTGCTAGTCTCTTGCTGGGGTGTTCAGTGCTGAAGGGCAGTTTTTGCAAGAGAACTTTTAAATGAAAAATCACTTGAAGTGGACATCTGAGACAAAGGACCTGTATTCCCGGTACTAGCAAAAATACAGTCCATAGCTTAGTCAAATGAAGGAAGCTTCCTAATTAATTTGCCTACCACAATCTAGTCCAAGCTTTTTTACAGCTATGCACTGGTTCAAAATGGGACAATTTCATAATCTGAAATGTACATGATTCTGTGAATGTTTCTTCTGTAATTTTTTAAATTCTGCAGACGTAGGAGGAACCGCCCCCCCCGCCCCTAATTCTGATATTAAAGGCTGTCTAGCTCTTAATTTGTCTTTCTGATTCTGTCATGAAACCTGGAATTCAGGTTTCAGAAGCTTAGTTACTAAGTCTTGATTCCTTTGTCTACTGGTTGCCAAAATAGACACAGTATTAATATGTGTAAGAGGTCTGTATGACCAAGGAATTACGTTTTTGAAACTCAAGATATTTTTTTTCTTAAAGCAGGTTGGTGGCATTTCAGCTGACTCTCTGAAAATCCATAAACACTTTTGAGATACATTTTTGTTCTCTGAAAAATGTTGAACTCCATTATAGGTCATCACTCTAAGAACAACCCTCACAACCTGGGATTCTTTTTGTATCCTTAAATTGTTGCCATAAAAAGAGAAAATTACTAAAATCTAAAACATGTTTCTTCAAAAGGGAAACAGTATCTCCAGTAGAGTTTATGTTCTGCATTTGTTCATTGTTGATTATGTCAGAAATACCAGACACACACACACACTGGGGACTTTGATATTTTAGTGGCAGACATCAATGTAAAACCATCAGACCAATGTGGCATTTACCTTTCCTGTACAGATATTAACGTATACAAACAGATGGCCTTTGTGTGTAATGCAGTTTGTAATGAAACTGAGACAATTCACAATCTAATTCTATCTGTTACAGTCCTCAGATTTGTAATTCTGATTACAGCTAAATTACTTTGCAGTGAAGCTTTCCATTTAAAATAGTTACTTAGCCATAAGAAGAATCTACTGTACAGAACGCTTTCCGTGATATTGCTGTTTTTGATATGCCTGTATGTGTGGCAATCCTTGAAATCACTGTCTTGTTGCTATGAATTGTAGGTTTATTGTGCATTTATCACTCTATTGGAATCTTCCATAAGCATAGGATTTTATGCTCAGAAACCATCTGTAAACAATCCCGTAATTCTTACACATACAAGAAAAGCTGCAGTCATATTTTTTCCAACGTACTTACAAACCTGGCTCTACATGGTGTTCCTTAGCTAACCTACCTTTCCTTTTCTAAATGTCCCTGATTGCTAACAGCATTAGCTTCACCAAGAGTAAGAGTGTCAGACAGCTATCGGCAGCAGGCTACCAGTGGGTGACTGGTATTTTAAATTTATTTTTGCTTTTAGTGAGACTCAGTACTGAAAGCTTTAAGTGTAGTGCCTACTCATAGTGTGTATTCTCCCTATTGCTGTACAGTTGCAGTATCAAAAAGTTTTAGGGAAACATGGCTAGACTAATCTAGGCATTATCATCAGATTCTTGAGTGTATGAATGGCAGCTTTTAGTTGGTCTAAATAAAGTTAAGCTTTAGCTGGATTCTGTGAAATGTCTTGATATTCTTATTGAAAGTCTTGATATTCTTATGAAGGCAAACCTTCCCTGCCAAATGAAGCCTAGGTAGGGAAGCTAGGGAGAGTATCACTTCATGCATGCCCCTTTTATTTTTTCCTTAAATATGTGCAACAAGTCAAAAGTGAAGACAGGTGGCATGGTGAGATGGGCTTTTATTTGGACCCACTTTTGGTTTTTTTTCACTTCAGCATGTGTAGTTTCAGGGGATCCTTTCAATGCTGCTTGGTGTTGACTGTGTCAGTGGCAGGAAAGTAAGACATTTTTGGTTTAGGAATTGACAGGAGTTTGGGGGACATATTTGTAGCCTTGAGAGTCTAATGATGAGTAAGAAAAAAATGCATTGTGACCTGGCATCCTGTGAATAAGGGTAAAGAGGCTGTGAAAAGCAGACCTGTTCCTTCAGGGAAGATAGCTTAGTCCTCGTCTGTCAGGCAAGTGCAGCCACCTCCTGCCCAGTATGCTTTGGCGTTGGTGTATGTTTGGAGGCGTACTTGTGAATGCGGTCCTGTGTTTGGCACATTGGGGCCGTAGAAAAATTCAGGCTGGAAGGGACCTCAGGAGGTCTCTATCCAGCCTCCTGGGAATGGAAGAGAATTAGATATACCATTTTCCAAAACTGAATGATATGCTCAGAAACAACCTGTTTAGTGTTCTCTTCATAACTTTTTTTGCACAGATATGCTGCAGTTTTTCGCAGTAGCTGGTGTTTGCAGTCACTGAAGAGTTCATTTCACATAAGGCACATTTCTGTTTTTCAGCTTAGAAATATGGAAGACGTGAAGAACTGAGGCCAACTCATCTTGTATCAAGATGGGTGGAAACTCCCAGCCAAACAGGAATAACAGAAAGATTGAGGTATTATCAACTTTTTAGTCAAGAATAGTACCAGGTGCTTAGGAATAGAGCAGTGCATATAATTGACTTCAGATTCTTGTCTGAAAAAAGGCCCAGAAAAATACTTTGGGTGTTTTGCAACTATTTTTAACCACAAATTTGAAATTGCTTAATTTACTTTCATTCTTTTGCTTAAACATACCAAATGGAAGTGATTTCACAATTTCAGTTAAAATTAAACTGCATTTGTTTACTGATCAGAAACAACCCCCCTAAACAAAACAATTTGCAAAGTACCTGTCCATCACTCCTAACACTCTTCCTCAAACGTTGCAAAGAATACGGCTTATAATTATAAGTGTTAAGTGGACATGTCTTGATTAGTGACTGAACTGAATCCTGGGGTGCCTATGTGCTGCTGGTTCATATTAAATGCGCATTCTGACTCCATAGAAGTTTTCCAGAGTTCTGATGCAGATCTGTGCTTTGTGTTTTAATTAATCTGTGATAAATAAGACCAATGAAGTACAACTCTGTCAGTAGTAAACTGTAAACCCAGTATAGAACAGTAGAGAAAATTACTCTCAGTTAAAGGAAAGAGAGGAGTATCATTTTCTTCAGGGGAAATTTGGGCTGCAAAATGGAAGCACAGTCATTGGAATCTAGCCAATCTACAATTGAACAGTATTTATTGTGAAAAATATATTGTCAACATTTGAATATTTATCATAGCAATACTAATGATTAAAGAACCATGGAAATATTTAATGAGCCCAAGTCATCACATCCACAGTTTATGTCTCGCTGCAAGGTTGGCACTGTCAGCTCTAGTAAGAACATTGTGTTTGTTAACATACCAAGATATTAGTTCAATGCAAACAAGGTAAAACCAATTTCTAAATATTGAACAAATAGTGTTTCTGCAACATGAAGATGTCTTTTACATATCCTCCATGCAAATAAGTCCTGACCAGTCCTAACAGAGTAAGGAAGAGGCCAAGACTGAAGTATTACAGCTATGAATTTTTTTTTAATGGACACGGGTGTGTCTGATGTAAGTTTTAAGCTAATTTGCTACATGGAAGTGTTTTTAGAAAAACTATTGCTAGACAGAATAATTGCAGGCTTTTACTACATGTGCCAAATCAAACTTACATTTTTGTTTTTAAACTTCTGTATTGCCATAAATCAAATACTATATTTTAAAAAACGAACATAAATTCAGGTTTGGCATAAACTCTGGTTAATCCCATTGACTTCTGTGAGATTGCATGAAATTTTCATAGAGAGCTGTGCTCCCTATATACATCACAGCCTATTTCTCTCTTTAGGTTCTTTATAGTGAAACCACTGTCAAAGTATTGGATACCTTATGTTCTAATAATATTATGCTCAAAATTAAAGTGTATGTTCCCCTGATAGACATTTTACATGCAAATAATTTTGTATCGCTATAAATACTTTGTATCTTAGAAATGCAGTGTTTGCTATCACGGAGATCATAATTTTTGTGAGCTGAATTTTCTTCAGATGATAGAGAAATTATAGGCTACATTATGTGATCAAACAGCAATATGGAAAGCTTAAATAGAATGCGCCCTAAGGACAAAGGCTGGTTAAGACTATAGGGGATAGAATAAATGGGAGTTTTAGTAAAGCTATCTCTGATTCCAACAGATAAATTATGCTTTGCCTTTTTTGTATCTCTTTGGGACTGTACTACATAAATTATGACCAAGTATAATTTAGGCTTTCAGCCTATATTTCTGAACATCCATCTTGTACATTTTAAGTACAAAATTACCATTTTGCAGAAGTATGAAATTGAGACAAATTTTTTTCATCTGCGCATTTAACTTCTGCATGCTTTATAGCAGCTAAAGGGTTAGAGAGGACCTCATTACTATCCAGAGGGTGATGTTAACCAGATGATTGCATAACTGTGTTAAGATCTACAAAAGCATGAATAAAGTTTGGGGGACAAAAGAGTGTAGAATTGGATATTATTTCAGGATAGGTATCTATTGCAGCTTTAAATAATAAGTAATATGCTTTTCTGAATAAAAAGCAATATTTTGTAAATCCAAATTCTTTCTTTGTTATCAGTTACATTTAAAAAGTTATATATGGAATTTCCTTTTGGAGTACAGTTACAGTCAAGTTACCTGAACTTTGACATGCATGAAGACCACAGAATGCAGGCACTTATGAGTTCACAATTTACGCTTGTACATCAATATGTGTATATGAATAAAGCAATAGATCCTAACAGTCCTATTTTCTATCACTCAAGCACTACATTCTGTAGCTTGGATTTCTGCATAGAATCAACTGACAATTGTATACTTCATTTCTCCCGTTATAGTATGCAATGTTGTAATATTATCTGGAATTCTAAAATTAGAAATAACCAGAAGGTTCATCCTCGTGGGGGTGTGTACATGTCTTTCCCAGGGGATAGAATGGGGGAAAAAAGGTGAAACTCCTCCTTTGAGGAAGGCAAACTTGCAAGAAATTTATATTTTTTACAAAGGAGCACAATTTAAAACTGACTCAAGATAGCTTTAAATTACATGCCAATAGCTTGCAATAATATTGCTAGAGGAGTTTTTCGATCCATAATAATGGAAAACTATCCCTCTAGACCTGATGTAAATTTTTCTGTATTAAGAATAAGAAGTATCTAGCACTTCTGCACATGCACATGAGGATTACACCTGCAGTATACAAAGGTTTAAAATCATAAGACCTAGTTAGTATGTGTAGCAAGGTGAACTTATTTGGCTTTGTTTTGCATACATTTGATGACCATAGCTTTGGGAATACAATGCAAGCTTTCATGATGTGTGAAAAATGTATAGAGAAAATGTCTATTGTAGAAGTAGAATGACTAATTGTGTTGAAGAAGAAAATTCCCCCCTAAAATACAATAGGCCAATTTTTTTCTCTGTTACAGATTTCCTATCCGTTAACTTAGTGATGCTTATATGTACAGTGTTTTGCCATTGCAATGTTTACCTTTTTCTGTAATTGATATTCCATTTAAAGCCACTAGCATTCACTGGACTGCTGGCTTTCCCTGCTTTCTGTAGTAAGTAGAGGGAATACTGGAACTCAAGCAGTAATGCTAATTGCTTATAAAGATTTTAATGGCAATCACTTTAACTGATGCTAGAGATTAGTCTACTATCACAGACACCATCAAAGGCGGCACCAATAGCTTGTCACCTTACCTTCTGTAAGGGAAAAAATGGTGTTTCTGTTATCTTTGTAAAATGGTGGAATATTTAAGTTTGAAAAGTGTGAGAATGTGGCAGATTAATTTGTAACTTTCAGCTGTTTTTCATGAGAAAAAACTAAATTGAGTAAAACAACAGAAAAGTGAGATTTCTATACCGCTCCTCTCCATTATTTAACCTTTTCCAACATCATCTGGGATGAAAATGCAGCATAAAAATGGAGTAGTTTCCCTGGCTCCTTCGTTAGAGTTTTTTAAAAAATATAGTCTGTGTTCTTTTCCCACTGAAAAGTGAAAGAAATTGGAAAAGGAAATTGTATCATTCTAGGATCGCTGTCATATTGCTGCTGTACGATTCCTGTTTTCTGGGACAGGATTGAACCTGTGTCTTTGAACTGTGCATTATGTCTCCAGTAGTCACATTCACTTTTGTGAGACTGTCTCCTAAAGTTCTCTGGTCAAAGACCCAATTGCTTAAGGATATTACTGTTGACATTACGCTATGATCTTAGTTTTTCAAGGAGTAACCTCTTCCTGCACTAGTCAAGATTCTTCCCAAAATAATGCAGCATCTACAGACCTTATCGCTGATTTTTGCAAATTATGACTGTAAAGAGGATCTTGTGTCAGAGGTCAGAATGTTCCGATGTGTGGTAGAAGAGGATGAAATGAATTCTGTTAAATTTTACAAGCCCCTCTTGTCATTAATTATACTGTGTATTTTACTTTTTAGGTCATGAGCTTTTAAAATTAACATATGAATGCAAAAGGAAGTCTATGAGTTAGCTACCATAGGGTTAAATTTTGAGTCATTACTAAGTGATTTCATGTCCAGAAAGCCTTCAACTCAGGACGTGTAACATTTATCTGCCTAAAATTAAAAGGAAATGAAAGAGATTTATTAGTGCTTGTTTCTTGAAGAAGGTTCTCCACATTTGGATTGGTTGAATGATTGAGGATAAAAGGCTTTCATAACGATCTTGCATTGTACAAATAAGCTCTAACCAGAAGTGCTGTCCTAAATGCTGCTGACTTAAGGATAAAAGTACTAAGAAGAAAGGATAGCCTCTTTGTAGTTAAGGTTATAACCAGAATCCCCTTATAAAATTCTAATTTAACTAGTACAATTTAGGCTGGGCTAATTGTCTATATGTGAAATATTACTAGGTTTGCACTGAAGTTTAAGGAAAGAAATAAAAAAAAAAGGTCAAATGGATTTTGAGGTGCAAACAGGCTAGCTGATCATCAGCAAAACTGGTGGTGTGGGCAGGGATGCTGTAGTTGGATTGAGTGCACTCAGAGCAGGGTCGTTTTTAGAGACTATAGGGCGGGGAAACAATAGAGGTGAAGCTCAGGAGAAGTATGTGCATCTTTACCTTGAAAACTTTGTTTTCTTTAGACATTTTAGACTTTCAGATGGGTTATAAATCCTTTCTTAAGACATGAAAAAAGAAATTCAGCATTCAAAAAATCAGTAATACCAAAGTATGTTGGGAAAATGGACACTATAAATTTCACACTACTCACATAAATATGGATTATTTTTTCAAAGTAACAAGAAAAGTATGTGCATCATAACATCACAATTCCAACCTGAAAAAAACTTTAATTTTTATCATTGGCGTTTGTCCTTTAAAGACTTCTTGATAAGAAACATATACTGTAAGATATATTGATGTTTATTACGTATGAGTTCTTATTTTCATAAACTTTATCCTAATGATAACATAATGCTAATAGTGATAGTTCTGTAATTTCTTGTGAACCATAGATAAGTGTTATAGTTCCTGTTTCTTGAGATAACCCCCCCCTTTTCCAAATTCTACTGTTCTTGGCTGAATTAGCTGCTTAATTGTAATGCTTAATTTTTCAAACACTAAAATGAAGGTACCAAAAGTAGTGAAAAAATTGAAGTGATCCAACATTGTACCATATGCCTTTCATTTTTTGACAAAAACGTCCCCTACTACAGTCTTCTGCTACAGTCCTTGCACTCTGTTCTGGATCTGTTAAGGCTTAGAAAAGGTGTTGTTGCGAGGTCTTAATGCAGATTGGATTCAGGGGGCAGGCAGTATTCTGAACAGCACATTGTACTGTAGTGCTGGCAGATGACCTATAAAAGGCTATTGCATGAGTGTGTAAATTGGAAAATCCAGGTGCTAGCTAATTTCAGGAGCTGGGAAGGACAGAAAAGTGGGTTAAGGCTTCTCTCTCAATCCCTATGCTACAGAGGTATGGAATTAGGGCCAATTTATGATATTGTTTACCATAAATTTCTTGGCTTTACTGTCCTTTTATATTTTTTACTAAGAATGTTATAATATATTGTCATTAATATAGAGAATGTATTCTGAGATACATATAGAGAGAGATTTGAGAGCGATCTTTTTTTTTTTTCTTTGAATTTTCAGTAAACACCTTGTGAATGTATGGGCTATTTGCATTAATTAACATTGATCTGGGTGCCATAGTGAATATTTTAATATGTGGTTTATTTGGGAGTTTTTGTCTGGTATTCACAATTTGATAATTCGTTTGTCTGATTGGTCACTCATCCCATATTTGCTTTCTGACTGAGTGCTTATGGGATTTATAAATATGTGTACCCCTGAACAGTTTCCTGAGGGTTTGTTCTTTCTCAGTGTAGACAATATAAGGAAGGTATAAAAAAAGGAGTCTAAGGAATATTAGGAATTCTTGAAACATTCCGTTCTAATTTTCTTCCAAAACATTCTAATTTTCTCCTGGTGACTAATTTAAATATATGATTATGATTCTAGCAGTTACCTCCAAGTAAGTGCAGATGCAAAGATTCAGAGTCAAAGCATGAAAAAGAATAGTTAAGTTGTATCCTGAATGCCGATGTGACCTTTTCTTGATAGTTAAAATGGTGACATCTTTATGACTGAACACGTTTTTTAAAAATAGAATTATAAACTTAAACTGCAATAATATGTAAGTTCTTAAATTACTTTAAAAAGGTAAACTGGACTTACTACATCTTGATTTTTATTAATAAAATAAGTATAATGTTGGTATTCCAATATAGATCACAGTTCATCTGATAATTCTGTGTGGCTGGGCTAATCTATAGATGCAGAGTCTATACCTCTGAGTTTGTATTTTGGAATGAAACTCCTGCTTAACAACACTTTTTGGTTTCTAAAGCTACTAATCAAAAGGATTTTATTGTTTACAATATCAACAGTCACGCACCATAATTTTAAGTCCCTTTTTAATTTTTGCAATATCTTCCTCAATTATTTCTTTTCCTCATAACTGTTTAAATATTTGTTGATACTGTCATATGTATTTCACCTATGCCTTCTGCTGTGTGATACAGCATGACAATACCAAGTATTGTGTTCAGCATGGTTCTCCTGTAGGATTTACAGTGTTATTTGACAGAAAGTAAACATATTACACAATTAAAGATCAAAATTTTTACTATAAAGAGGGGTGGGTTACTTATCAAGAAAAACTTACTGCGAAAGTCCTGAAAAGAAAATAGTCTGTCATGAGTTCTACCTACGTACAGTTTAGTAGGAGAGCATTGTAAAGAATACATACGATGTTCTCCTACTCTCTAGTAATGGTAAATACCCAAGCGCTGCTCAACTGATGAACAAGATCATTTTGACTATTGCGTCCAAAACATGATTTCTTGTGACACTCTGAAAGTTTCTGGGGTTGCTTTTTCATCACTTAAAGAGAACTGAGAACCCAATCTGTTAGGCTCCTAATTCATAGGCCTAGTATTTTATTGATCTTAAGATAATGAGCCTGATTTAGTCATTGAGGCAATGTTTGATGGTTTACAACATGTGTATAGATGTATAGAGAACTTCCTGGCCTTTACTTTAGAGGAACATAGAGAATTTTGGATGGTTCATGTAGCTCTAAAAGGGATTGAGAGTGCATGACACTGCCTTAGAACAGTTGCCATTACCAGTGGAATTACTTCAGTAATTAGGGTGAGCATACTTATGAACTTTTATTTTGCCTGGCTTATGCTAGCAGAACAGGGGAAAGTCTGCCCAGGAAAACACTGATAACAAGCACTGAATCAGAATTAAAGAACTATTTGAAAATGTGAATCCTGAAAATGCTCAGGAGCACAGTTTGGTCTGCTGAGAATCTCAACAATTTACTCATCTGTGTATGCTTTAAGTAAAGCTGAAGACGTAAGTAGTGATAATATTGTGTCGTGTGCCATAAAATTGCTCTAGGTCCTTTAAGTGGCAGCACTAAAAAATGCAAGTACTAAGACAGGGGAACTCAAATTGGAGCCTAATAATATATCACCCTGTGTTTGTTCCTCGTATAGAACAATGACCTCTCATAAGCCATTGCTTTCTTACTTTTCTAAGGGTTACTCTGTTGCCTTGATTCCTTCCCTGATTATCTTGAAGCCTGTCAAGTTGGAAAGCTCTCCCCTCCCTTGCTCTTTCTTCCTAATAGACATGAAACAGTCCAGTCAATAATATTTTAGTTGTCTTCCCACTGCGTGTCTCTTCCTCTGATCAGTTTAGGCGGGTTTGACTGCAAAAAGTCAGAAGGGAGGTTAAGATCTGAAAGTTCAGCCAAATGTTATCAGCCACAGAGATGTTGCTAAGGGAAAGGCCTTACAGCCCCTAAGACCGGAGCCAATAATAGCTGCACATAACTGATAACATCAACAGCTGTCAAAGATCCAGGCATTTGTGGTTCGTCTGTAAACTCAAACACCTGTATTCAGTCAAGCTTTGATTGTTATCCCCTCTTTTCCTGTCATTTTGATTCGTTCCTTGAAGGTGCTGCCAGGATATTCTAAGCTGCTAGTTGATTTATAAAGTGAAAGAGCCCTTCGAAAGTTTGGCACGGTTTGAAAAATCGACTGAGGCTCTCATTCATAGGGTGACAAGTTACTTTGACATTGATATTGACAGTATTCTTTTAATTAAGTTTTAGACTATGTAAGGACGGGTTCAGATCCTTGAAAGCATGGGTTGAAAGTACGTTAACAGCTTCAACATGTGTCACTTAAAAGAACATTATGTACTTTAAGACGGTTTCTTTTGTGATGAATTAGATCAAAGTGACTAATAAACATTCTCCGTGAAAGCTCTTCAGAACACAGTATATACATGTTTGAGATATTTAAAGGATAGAGTTTCGAGGATCAAACTGTAAACTAAGCTAAAATATCTTAAATGGACAGCTGATACTGTTGTCACGCTGCTATAAATTAATACACAGCACAGAAAAAAAAGGTTTTTATTTTTAATGGGAATTTCATGGTAAATTATGCAAGTGTAGTTATCCTTTACCAGTCATGTAATGAATTGTGCAGGAATGTGTATACTGCAGACTCACAGAATGTGCAGTTTTGAATAGCTGGACTAAAATGGTAGGATTGGATATGTAAACTATTATTCTTTTAAATTAATGCAAACTATTGTAGTTCTATTGACTTCCTCTGGCCTGTGCCTTGTAGTGAACTTTAAGTCACTGAGAAGCAGGGCTACAGTCAAGTGTAATGGAGTTTGGTGTTTTGCTTATGTTCCTGTAGTCTTTCTCTTCCTCTCTTTCTTTTTTTTTTTTTCTTTTTTCTCCTCTTTCTTAAACACTACAAGTTCCCTTTTTACTCTTCTTCATTATTTGCAACTTTATTCCAAAGAAGTGATATGTACTGCAGTGACAGACAAGAAAGCAGCTTTTTAAAATAATTAGTTTATACTTCTAGACTATATTGTATATTCCGGGAAGAATATTTCCAGCTAGTGCCAGGTGCCTTTAGAACTGAAATGTTTTCTTTTTAAAGAGATTGTGGTGATGACAATGATACAAATGATATAAAAAATTTGATGGTAGGGGTTGCAAGGGCTGTTTGCATCTCATGAGTATTATTGTTTTCTGTCTGCAGTTTTATAAGACCAATCTTTTGAAAACTAAGTTCAGGATATATACTGAACTTGTGTGTGGGACTGAGTACATAGCTGAGGAGCTTCTCTGAGTTGACAATAATCATAACTCTGAAATCATGCAACTGCAAATTGCAAACTTATTTTTGTCAATTATTTCTAAACAGAGCAATAAAAAAAGGATAACAGAGAAACCTAGTCCTTAGTCAAATAACTTTTATTGCTGAGATTCATTATTATTCCTTGATTAAAGCCTGTTTTACTCCTCAAGTTGCAGGAATGCAGATGAAAACATGGGCTGAAATGTTAGGAACCTCAAAGTCAGTGAGACTGGGGACAACTCTGGGCTCACAATTTAAGGTCTGCTTTTTGTTCTGGTTAGAAAACATAATTCAGTAGCTAAACATTTCTTACATGCTGAAATTTAATGGTGTGCAAACCCAGTCATATATAATTGAATACATCCCTGATTCTCCTGAAGAATTCTGCAGTTGGGTGAGTATAAGTGCTTAGATTTTTGTGTGAAAGTGTGTAGGAGTAAGAAAGACGGGGAATGGAAAGCAAAGGGTAAAACATCTAGTAAACCCAAGCCTGATACTTACTACCACTCTAACCTAGAATGCAAAACTCAATGAGAGTGATATTAATGACAGTTGGTGACAGGCTCGTCTTTTCTGCCGTGTTGAGCTAGCCTGTTCGTGTAGAATTGCTGCACAGCTACTGTTTCCCCTTCTGGCTCCAGAGGGGCAGTTTAGAGGCAGGCCCACCTTGCTGATGCCATTTCTGACTGCAGCAAGGAGTTGGAATATTGGAGGATCGTGTGAGAAAAATATATTTTTGCTATTTTCTCTCTTTCTTCCCCCCTGCATCCCCCCCCAAACTTCCCTTTTCAAGAAAATAAAGTACATTATGCTTCCTTCAAAGATGACTGTGGAAAAAGTTCCTGCAAGTCATCTTTAAAAACCCCCTTTATTTCAGGAGAAAATGTATTAGGAAGTTTGAAGATATGCATAAAACTGTACTGCTTTTGTAGCACAGAGGCAGTAAAAAGGAAGTAAAGAATAAGTCCAGTATATTTTGGCAGATGTATTCCATGTGTTTACATTTAGCTTTACATAAAGTGAAAGCCAGAATTGGAAGCTTACACACTGTTGCTGACTCCTGTTGCACTGCAGCTGCCTATCAAGTTACCATCCATATGGAAAGTACCCATCAAGGTAAATTTGGATATATCAGTCTCAACTCCTTATTCATACTATTTTTGTAAAATCCGTACTTCATGGTGTTGAGTGGCATCTCAAACATATACCTTGACTTTCTTGAAATAATTGAATTTAGTTGGTAGAGAATTCATAAAAATCTAAAAGGGAATAGAGCGGATCAAAGTGGTCTATTGTCATTATTATATAAACATAATAATTTTGATAGGCTTTGGATGCAATAACTGCTCAGACAGTGGTTTATCTTTAAGAGTGTGAACTCTGACCTTAGGGAAGCTTTTCGCATTTGGAGTTGGTCACATGCTGTAGGAGTTGGTGACTTTGATATGGGAAAGACAACGGAAATACTACAGTAGTATACAGCAGTCTTTCAATCTTTGCAGCATGGGAATATGTTCGTAATACTTTTAGCATCCTTTCCACAGTGGAATTTGTATGGCATCCCAGTAGCATTTGATGTTGTCCTTAACTGAAGCCCCTATTTCCTTGGTAATGTGCAACTTGTTTCCAAACATACTGAAACCGGCAACTGTGTGTCTAGTTTTCTTGAATTATACTAAGATTCCCAGATGCTTCTGTTGGGAGAAGTAAGGTGAAGAGTTTTGCAGGGTGCCTTTTCCACCACTTCAGCTATCAACTTATCAGGCTAGGCTTGAATCCGTTTACAATTTGAAATACTCTGCTACAGGTCGTGCAGGATTGCATGGAGGCTTGCTGTTATAGCTTGCTAACCCCCATTAGCAAGTATTTTGAAGTTTGTCATATTCTCAATAGAATTAAGCATGTTTGGAAAATCTTACATAAAATCTTAGCATTTTATTAAATTCAAAGTCTTTAGAATTATAACCTAGATTTTTACCCAATCTTATTGCATACTGTTAGTAATGTTTAGTTTAAACAAAAGAAAGAAACGTAAGCTTCCATTACCTCCTGAAAATGTGACGAATCTTCTGAAGTCTTGTTACTGGTCAGTTCAAAAGAATCAGTATATTTTTCCACTTATGCTTCACCACCTCTAGAAACTGAAGCAAGTATTTTCAAATTCAAAGCAAATATATGAGAAAGTATATTTTTAGTAAGTTTACTTATATCTGCATTTTGGTATGTACTGGAGCGCTTTTGAAGTGACTTTGAGGGACAGGAAGGCAAGGTTGATATGCAGTTGAAATAGTAAAAACAAAAAAAATGGGATTAAGATGAACAAAACCAGGGAATATACACTAGGTTAGAGCAACTCCCTATTTTATTAGCTTGTTGTTGATAATACATTAGTTTTGCCTTACTAGTACTATGCTGTGAGGATTAGGTTATATGGCTTTTTTAATATTTATTTTCTCTTAAAAGTACTTTGTGATGTGAAACATGGATGTACTGAAATGATGCAAAAATAATTCCAAATGATTATACTTTTCTGTTTTATTGCACATAAGTATTCTAATTATCCACTTGCCTACTGCAGAAATGGTCAAAAACCAGCTGAGTCCTCCTTTGAAGCCATTTTATTGTGAATGTCATTTTCCAAGCTCTGAAAGCTCAATCCTCAACCTTTTTTTTTTTTTCACCCACCGCATCTATATTCTTGAAATCTATGTTCTTGAAAAACGGCTTGTGAGATAGTGATGAAACTTACAACAAAACAGTCTGTCTGTTGTCTGTTCCCTGTCTTCCCTATATATATATATGTGTATGTATATATATATTTAGTGAGAAATTGGGCAGATGTAACATAGGACCTACATGAGACCCATTTTCATTTAGAACAGCAGGAGCCAGTGTTGGATGACAGGACGTTTCAAATGACAACATGTCCTAAAGTTAAGGCAGTTAATTTGAGCGCCTATTTACTTATTTACTTTTTACTAGAATTGAAACTTTTCAAAATAAATTGCTTTGGAAGTATCACAGGTCTCTGGCATGAGGGTAAATTTTCAGCATTAATCTTATACACTATGCCTATATGCTATATACACCAGAGACCTAAAATATTACCAGGTCTCTTCAGAAATACATTAACTCTTTACTGTGGTACCATTGAGGTCGAGGTCCCAATCCTACTAGCTCCCCTGTGAGACGATATTCTTATATTTGTACATTGAAGCAACTGAGGTTGTGCATAGCCACAGAGATTGTGTATTCATTCTAAAGATATGGAATTTTTAATGTCCCATTTGCCACATGTGATAACTGAGGGAGGGAACTAAAGCATTTCAGTGACCATAAGATGGATTTTTGGTAGGGTGAAGGTTAAATTTCATGGTTTCCTGTCTTCCAGTATCTATTCCTCTAGAATTATGATGTATTTGGAAAGATGTTTTTTGTCTTTCTAGCAATATACCAACTGAAGTGAAGTATGTGTGCATACTATTAACTTCTTATGGGGCACATATAAAATTCCAGGTAAGTGGGAATCATGTGACTGGCAAGGGGATAAAAGTTCTCTACACCATTCTGCTTTAAAATAGAATTATTGTGCCACCTAATTTGTTGTTTTTCCTATTTCTTACAGAGAAAAAGAAAATTGCGTGACAAAGGTTAATATAACAATCTTCTCTTATTGCAATGATTTATGTATGCTGAGCATTAACAGCAGAATGTCATCCAGCTCTCCTTTAATTTGCAGACATTTGGATTTTTCTTTGTTGGGATCACAGTGGTAGATGACAAAGCTGTACTCTTGAGAAATAGGAAAGAACGCTGTCATTCATAGCTTGTTATACCACAAACACTGAACTCTTAACAGTTATTTCTGGCAAGTCAGTGGACTTCAAAAATAGAGCTCTGTTTTTATCCAAATGATCCTCACTAATGAAATACATGGGGAAGAATATTATATTCATCTTAAAATTATTCTGATCCTGTAATGTGTCAAATGACTGTAGATAGTGGTTAAAACAACCTAAACATGAATTCTCCTGCAATTTTAATTCAGAGATATCAATGCTGCAATTTGCAATGATTATGGTTTAAAGCAGCCAGTTTTGTTTCTTTCTGTAATGTAAGATATAATTTATGTTTTAGAAATGTTTGAAAAGTGGAGGGCAGGGTAGTTTGATTAAAGTAAAATGCATTTTGACATGTTTGAATCAATTGTAATGAGAATTTTTCATTTTATTGGTGTTTTAACCCAGAATGATCTTGGTGCAGTGCAAAGGTATGGCTTCTAAAAACAGTATTTCATTATACTGGGTATCACTGCTCCCTGTGTAGATCAGCCACCTCTGACATGAAATGCAGATTTCAAACATTACACTTCAGTGGAAACTGATCATTTAGCAAAAGGAATAATCTTATCTGAGAAGTAAAATGAGAATTTTGGCTTGCATTAAATAAATATGAGCTGGAAGTTAACTACAGTATGAATGCTTACAGTAGCCACAAAATGTATCTTAGCATTTTTAGCACCTTCAATCATCAGTTATAATTCCTGTAACATCCACAGGCTTTGCTTGCTTCTCCTCTACCTCATTTATGACATTTGATAAGATAATAGTTTGTAAGTTGAAAAGGATCTTGTTCTTGAAGGACCGTCTTACTGTCCATATCAGTACACCTAGTAATAGGCGAAATACGGAGGGAAGAAATTATGCTTTATCTCTACACTAGAATTTTCTACAAGATGGAAGACCCAGTTTCAGAAAATGAATTCTTCTGGTTGTTCTTGGATGGTGCAGTCTTATTTTGCAGGTTGGTTGCTTGTTTGGTGGTTGTTTTTTTGTTTTGGTTTTTGTTTGTTTTTTTTTTCATGGTCTGTGGCTATGTGTTAATTTTTTCTGCTTCACAAACTGTAATAAAGATTTGATGCAGAAAAATGTTCAACAACTCCAAAAGCATCCTTTTAAAATATGACTTAAAGTCGAATCCCTTTCTATTTTGTTGATGTGTGAATACAGTTAGCTCTTAGAATGTTTTACCCGGTATTTAATATCCATATAGTTTTTGAATTCATGGTTCAATTCCTGTAAAATATAGTGGTAATAAATATATCAAAATCTTTCAGGAAAACTCTTTCCTGTCATCTCAGAGACTTTTAACAGAAGGGGAAAAAATAATTTCTGAATTCACAGGATACAGTTTATGACCCTCCTTGACTTGGAAAAAATGGGTGTTGACTGCCAGTCCGCACACTTTTTGTGCCTGTTGTCTCTTTACCTTCTGATTAGTCACAGAAAGTTACTGCCTTTCTGGGATCTGCTTTTGTTTTTTTATTTTGAATGTTTTCTTTGGATAAATGCAGTCGTAGTAGTACAGGTAGTGGGGTCTTTTGACCCCTTCCACTCAAAATCATTGCTATAAGGTAACAGATATAGATCTAATGTGTAGGGTTTGTGTTGTGGGTGTTCTGTTTGTTTTAATTCCCCTCCCCCCCAACCCGAGCTATTGCATTGGCTCAAAAATATACATTGCTTAATTCTCATAATACCATTTTTTTCTCACACCTGAAGAGTTGCTATGGGCTCCTGATATGTAACAAAGAGAATTTGACCCGGTCTTCTTACTTATTGAACAATGTTTCTTGAAGTAATATTTCTGGCTTATGATGGAATCAGTTAATTGGATTAATATGATTGCAGGAAGCTTCACTGCTCGGATTAAAATGTAGCTTGGAAACTCTTGAAGTGAAGACTGACATTCACTTAAAATAATAATAATGAAGACCGTGAGAGGCAGACAGAAGAGGTTTTTCTTACAATTATTTTGCTGTGATCTGTATGCCTGTGACAGCAAAATCTAAACTATTCACATAATAAAGGTAGTTATCAGAAACGTAGTGTATAGTGTAACTGAAATGGTAAATTGGGGTGTAAGAAAAGAGCACAGACTGTTCTTCTGTTGGAAATCAAATCATTGTTCTAGGACATATGTTTCGTATGTAGCTAATCTGTGCAGTTGGCTACTGTTTGTTATTTAACACTCAGTGTGTGCTTTGTAAGCATACAGCTATGTTAATCAAATCAATGTTATTTTGCTTCCATACAAACCTACTCTTTTCATCTATAGACTATTTAAGAAAAGAAAAAAAAAAGGCGGCAAATTCACCTGGTTTTGCGAATGAAGACAGATAATTTAGCACCAAAATTATCTTAAGAATATGCAGCATCCAAAAGTGCCATATGAAATAACTTCTGTTGGAAAAAAAAAAAAAAAAAAAAAAATCACAGTGGAGATCTACCCTCTGTGAAATACAGGATGTGATGGATTTTGGAATGCACACCTGGTCAAGCAAAACACTACGCACTTGTCCTTGTTTTTTAAGCTTTTCCCAGGGAAAAGTTACCTGGAAACCTTACCTGTGCTTCCTTGGTAAATGTTCCATGAGCCTTCTGGATCCAGGATGTGCATTGCTGACACTTAGATAATATTGTTGAAAATCTTTTAGTTATATTAATGTCAAGCAATGCTTGTTTTACTTGTAGGCTATTGTTGTGTGTGGAAAATTTGGGAAAGTTTTTTTTCCTTATTAGAAAGTGAAGAAGAAAGTACTTCTGACTTCCTTTAAGAAAATCAACTATACAAACCTTAAGACTAAATGGAAATAAGAAATTGAAGAGAAAAGATGTATCTGGCTCTATTCAACAGCAGACCTTTTTATGCTCACAGAAATAAATTTGGGTGGCATTACAACTTTTTCCGTCCTCATTACCAAGTATAGAGTTAACTTGCTGTGCTTATCAAGTCACTAAAGGGAAATTCTGCTGACTGACAATAACCCCATTTCAGAAAAAAAAGAGAAATTTGAACTATCTTTCTTCAGAGAGTGTGAAATAAAAAAATAGTTATTTTTAGGAAATAACTCCTGACTTATCCCCTCATTCTTCCTATGACCCTTATTCCCTCTTATCGTAGTAAAATAAAGCCCTTTCCAGCCTAATGTCATGTTACAGCATTAGTGTGATTCCTTTAGTAATTAATAGAATTTAGGCTCCAGCATAGTCAGTTTTGATTAAGCAAACATTAAATTAATTCAATCTGCAAACACTTAACTCTCTTAGAACTATTGAGGGGAGAAAGCATTTGGATGGACGGCGGAACGCATCTTCATTGGATTGCTAGCCACCTCAGAGTAGTTAACAGTCAGATCAATACAGCTCCTAGAGCTATAATAAAATGGCTTCGACAAGCTCATCTGTGGCTGAGAACACAGTATACACATTGATTTCCTGGCCTGATATAACCCATTTACCTATTCAGCTAGTCCGTTAAGGAAGGTGTAAGGCTACAAAGGCCCAAGGGAGCAATGATGCCTGTAAGTAGGTTAGCAAATACTTGGAAATGTCTTAATTTGTTTTACAGTTACTACTTCAGGGAGATACTTTTTTTTTTTTTTTTAAAGGAAAAGGTTTATATGTAATTTCTTATTCTTTTGTAATGGTTTTTAAGTTGTGAAATATATAGTGCTCCGTGCTCATTTTCTCTCTTCATAAAGGTCTTCACTGTTCTATTAACTTGGGGGTTTGAACATTTGTGATCCCCAAAACTCTGACTTATCACCCTGCCAGCTTTGCAATGTACATGTTATAAAGAATATGCCAAGCCAAAACTTAACCACTATCTGTCACCCTCTACTTTTTCATTCACTTGGCTTGCTTTCTTGAATCTGATAAAGAAAAAGCGATAGAAAGGGAATTTATATAAGGGGATACATGAATCAACATTTCTTTGTTCCAAGCCAAGTTCCTGCACTACTTTTGGTTATTTATTTATTACAGCTTTCTGAGTTCTACATTGCAGAACTGGGAACTGGAAAAGTGATTCTAGTCTGGCTGTACTATCAGATTCTGCCGAGTTCTATTCTGCTTCTGCAAGTGAACCTATGGGTACAGAAGAACAGGAGAGAAGGAGAAGCAACCAGTACTTGATACTGGCTGCTGGTAAATACTGAATTTGAGTGTTCCAACTGAAGGTAGTTTCTTGTGAAAACAGTCTGTTAAGCAGCTCAGGGAACTGTTCAGTTCTTACCCGAACTCTACTTTCATATCACGTATTAAGTGGCCAGTGTAATTTCTAGTAGCATTTCTGACGCCTTCTCAAATGTTGTACCACGTAGAATGTGGAAATTAGTAGCAAAGACTGATATTTGTGATACCGTGTCCCAAAATGCGTGTCTAGGTATGTGAAAAAGCTGTTTTTAAACTAAGTGCAAGTGTTTATTCATTTCATTGGTCTCAAACTCAATTCTTGTTTCTGTTCTGTTAGTGGCTTGTTTTATTCCCTCTGTGATTCTGTACTGAGCGGGTGGATACTCAAACCATTCATGAGGAAAGATATATTGAAAAAGACAGAATGGTAAAGCGGCTGATAGGCAGTTATTAGATTCAGATAAACTGTAATCTTAAGTCATCTTATAAGCATGCTAATTACACAATGACATTACCTACATAGAGTGCCATTGCTTTGTTAACGTGTTATGCAAGGTCCTTTATTAACACTGCAAGAAAGGACTTCCTCTCATTAGATGGTTATGCAAAACTATAATTATGCTTGCCTGTGAAAAATGGTGAAGTTATGAAAGGCTTGCTTCTTGAGGGCTTTACTTTTTTTTTTAGTATTGCAGATTATAATCACTCTTCCTGTGAAGCAAGGGTGATACAGTTTAAAGAAAGAAATTTGTTTCCATCTAAGGTTTAGAAATTCAGTAATTTCTTTATCTTTCTGCTAAGATAACTATTATCTGTGTTATTGTAGCATTAAAATAAAAAACATTCGTGATAACTCGGTGTATGTCATTTTGAAGAGAAATTTGGGTGCTGTCACTGAGGAGAAAATTGGCAGGCAATGACTCAAATTTAAAATTGCTTTTTAATATAAACATAAAATATTTTGGATGTAATAATTACTAGTGGTTTCAAATGCATTTTTATCAAAATGCGCTTTTTTTTTTTTCCTTGATGCAGGTAAAGGAGGGGTTTCAGATCAGTTTTCACCCATAACTCTATGACTGCAAATCTTCAGTCATGTCCTTTTAAAGGCCTATCTGGAGGTGAGTTCTTATTTCTGCCATAAGTTGGACATCCATACAGACCTGGCTGTCCTGGAATACTTTCTAGTGATCAGGTGGGCAGAATTACTTTTACAGTTCTGCAGGAGTGTGCATAGATTTTATTTAATTATTTATTTACTTTTTATTTTCCCCATTTTCTTTTGCAAGAAAAGCCTGTGAAGCCCCTCTTCAAAGCTTTCTTTTCCAGAGTGGACGTACTACAGGCAGATTTAATGCATTGTATGTGCATTTCAGGTGGAAATGGTCACACTAGGGGAAGGAAACGTTTTATTTCTATGCCAGTATTATCTGAGTATATTAATAGGTTTGTTGTCCACATAAATTTTGCACCTGGTGTGATAATATTCTGTGTCCTTAAAATCAAGCTATCTTAAATTGTACACCTAATTATGGGTTAAGGGCCTTAAATTTATACTACCAAGTTTCAAAATTCAGTCGCAGCATTTTGATTGAACAATGCGTGGTTTTTGGACTAATGATGTAAACCAGAAGCACTGCTACTTCTACTTTTATTGTGAGATGAAATGATGGTAATTGGACTTCAAAAGCAGTGCTCTTAGAAATTTGCAATATGCTTGTAAGGACAATGAGTTGCACCATGAAGATATTTTGAGGAAGACGGAGTCTTTGTCTGGTATGGTAACTGAAACAATTTTGTCCATATCTTTTATGACATTGGCTTCAGGTTGGCAGGTGACGATGAACTGTAAGTCACTCATGAGGGTTGGAGGCATGTGCAAGGATTATGGAGAGTGTACATATAATTTCAGGGTACAAAACAGGCTTAGTGGACAGTAAGCAGCTGATGCTCCTTTGTGATTATCCTAAAATATAGAGGAAGCAAAATGAAATATAGCAGAAGAATATATAGTATATGATACGTTAGAGAGAAGGCAATCAAGAGTGAAATGACAGCAAGAGAAGCCAAATGAGAACAGGCAACTGATAAAGAGTTAGTGGTATTGAGAAAATACACCTGGATTGGAGGCTAGGAGTGGACTAGAAAATGTTATGCCAAGCAATGCAAGTGGAAATGAGCCTTTCAGGAAAATTTAAATTTTGAGAAATAAGAATATTAGTACTGTGAAGTTTGAAGGTGTAAATTGAGAGACTTGCTTTATGAGAGACATTTAGTGGTCATTAACAAAGAATGGAAGTGAAATCAAGAATCTGATTAATACTGAGCACCTCAATAATGAAGGAGTAGAGTTGTGGAAGAGCTTCTAGGATGGTGACCTGGCAGCCTGGCTACTAAGCTCTGAAATAACAGGGAGAGAAGGTGTTACCTTGATAAACCACGCCACTGTTAAATACCAGAGCTTATGAAACTTTTTACTCGGGCTCCCATTTCGTTTTACGCTTTCACAATAAACATTTAGTTTACTGGCTTAAATCATCAGGGTGGATCATGTTTTTCACAACATACAGGTTAACATTCTCAATTGTCAGTGGCAATAGACCACATTTCTTTCAAGTGAGTTCAAAGGCTGTCTGAGACAAAATGGGGTATAACATAGAACACTGATACTGTTGTGGCCTCAAGCAAATATAGGAGTTGTACACCAAACCAGTACATTGCTGAAGGCAACCAGAACAGTACTAGGACAAAAACTAATAGGCTGGAAAAAAACCCCAAACCCCTAAGAATATCCCTAATGGCTTACAGGAATGCACCTCACTTTGTGCCAAGTGTGAGTGTAACTCAACTACAGGACAGGATTGAAAGAGGAATTAACACTAACAAGTGGGAAAAGTCTGAATGAGGAAGTTATCTTAGAAAACAGGCAAAGACAAAAAGGACATGTGGATCCAGGAACATCGACCAGAAATTTTGTCTTTCAGTACATGACTCTAACCACAACTCTTTTATGTCTTTGAAGATACTGGGATAGTGAATGGCTTATTAAAACAAATATGTTGCATGTTAGGGATAAAAAGAACGGTTAAAGGTTTGGACACATTAATTTCTTAAATAGTCTCTGTATGTGGCGCTATCCGGGGCCACCAAGTTAAAACCATCAATGAAAATTTAAAAAATGGTTGAAATACTTTCCTTTTGTAACTTACCTTGTAACCTAATATTTTCATGAAAAACTCCATTGTTAGCCGGTCTGGGAGTTTCAGAAGAGGACATCAGCACAATTTGAGGTAACAAATAGCTAAATATGTCTCTCCTTGCACATGGAAACACCACATAATAGGAGATCTCAGGAGCTTGATATCTATCAAGAATTTGAGAAAATACTGGAGAGACAGTACTGTTTGAAATAGCAGGTCTTTGGATCATTCTGAGAGGCAGAGGATATGCTAAATTTTGCTCAGGTTTTGCTGAATGAATGAAGTCATATGGGATTGCATGTGATCTGCTCAAGCATGGCCAAGTTTTATATATGTTAATGCTACATTTTCTGTGTGGGCTGACTCTTACCTGCAAGTTACCATGGCTTTGTTTCACTTAAATGCTCTGCAAATCTTCGTAGCCCTTTTTCAACAATCTGATTTTTTTTTTTTTTTTGGCTGAGCTTGTGATTTTCATGTGGTTAGAGTGTCTTTGTGTATACTTAGCATGGGTTTTTTTTGTTAGTGACTTAGATTGCAAATATAAGTGATTTAACTTTTGCTTGAATAGTACCCATCATATAAGCCAAGACATTCTTTTAATAAGTGAGACTAATAAATAAAGCAAAAGGATTGGAGTCAGAGGGTCCAGAGCCCTGCCGTCCGTCTGAGTCAACTCAAGCAATTACCTAAGTAATGCAGCAATAAACAAAAAGAAATCAAATGGATTTTTCACTTCAGGATTTAAAAAAAAAAAAGAAAAAAGTTTTGTTTCTTTTATCCTTGACTTCTAAGGCCACAGCCACACACAGAGCTAGGGCAGCAATTGCACCTCGCACTTCATAGAGCAAGGCGTACATACTGCCTGGGAAATAAAACATCTTATTTTAAATAAGAAAAAAAGCAGTCTGAAAATTAATAACAAGGGAAGTACACTTTCTTTCTTTCCTTTCTTCCTCCTTTCCTCCTCCTGAGCACTACAATAAAAGAAAAGCAATTATTATGCAGCAAAACCAATATAATAAATAATTTCAAAGGCAAGGAAAGCAGGATTCAAAAAACTGAGGCATAGAAGAGTGAACTTCTGTGTGCATGGCTGTGATGTATGGGCAGAGATGGTATGTTAATTTCTGTGGTGAAAAATTGCATATGCAAAGATTCATCTTCAAGAACATACCAGTTTTAAGTGAAATATTCTGAGGTTAATTGTAACCTTATGGTAAGTTTGAATAAGATTTGGTAGGTAGCTCCAGATTGTGAATTTTGACTCTCAGACTCCCAGTTCTTCAACTTGTTTCTTTTTACTATGGGGTAAAGGTTTTGTATTAAATACCACCTTGCTTTTAACTCTATTGGTCTTTCCAGTGAAGAGGAGATAAAGATATGACCCTCTTACTCTGCCTGTTCTCCACAGTTACTTTGGAGAATGTGTAGTTAGTTGTAGTCCCTGATGTGTTCCCATGGCCAGAAGTCTCAGCATTGAAAATGGCTATGCAGCAGATAGAGACACCTTATTCTCTATGTGACAATTAGCCTTCTAAAGCATACACATTAAAAAGTTAAAGTAGGAAAGCTTTTTTTTATTCCTCAAATTCACGTATGCTCTTAAAAGAATAGTTTGCAGAAGATGGCCTTTTTTCATGTTTTTCCCAGGTCACAGTTATGTGAATGGTAATGCATTACAGTGCAACAGAGTTTTGTGACTGACAGTTCCTAGTGTGACACACAAATATATTTCTTATACCATATATTTTTCTGTATTGGAGTCTTTATTTTTATTTTTACGTTCTACTGAGTACATGGCCATAATTTTTGCTCAAAATTTTGAAATATGCCCTGAATTCTCCATTCTCCTTGCCTCTTATTCCCCCTCCCTGTTTCTTGGAGGAAGGACTGTTCTCCTCAGTAAGATTTTTATGATTGTGATTAACCATATAAACAGAGATACAAGTAGCTGATAGTAGCAGTAGGTAGCACGGATGTGACTGGGATACAGAAAAAAGTTTTCCCAGTATCTCCTTCCCAAACAGTGTCTATGGGAACAGGGAGCTTAATGAGCTAGCTGGTGATGATATAAGATGCGTAGGCGAACCTTTCTGTTATCTGGTTCTGGAGAAACATGCGATCACAATGGAATATAAGAATTGGCACTGGAAATTTGGCAGTATTCAATACCATCCTAATGACGAGATTTAGAAAGGATATTTCAATTCTGGTGCCAGAATATAGTAACTAGTGGATGGAATTGCTCATAAAGCATTCAGCAGCCTCATTAAGACGGGTCATATTGTCTGCCGGCAGAAGTAGGCTTGGAAGATGGATCTTTCTCTGTCCTTAGAACTGTTGTTTAAGGAATAAAATCCAACATCTGGTCCTAATTTAAAGCCTTGTCTATGCTGTAGAATTAGGGTCTTAGCCAATTACTTGTAAATTTTCAGTTCGGTTTCTAATGGGTAATGGTGCAGCTCATAGATGTCTTAGTAATTTAGGTGTGTACCACAAAGCCTAAGGTAATTGAGCCAGTTCTTTAAATGCGTGCTTACCTTTAGGTGTATGAGTAGTAAAATGAACTGAAATGGGATTACTTTAGTTTTATAGTAAACACTGTTTCTTCCTAATTTGTGTTGAAATGGTAATCTTGTAAGTTACATAGTAGATAAAATTACTTCTAGTAATTTTGCTTTACTGGCATGACCAAAAAGAAGATACATTTTTTGGTGGTGAAAAAGCAAAACAGGGACTCTTAAAATATACAATCTTTCTCTCTCTCTCTCTCTTGTATAGCCTATCCATATAGGTTTTAAATGTATCGGTTATTTATTTGAAAACTTAATATGCTATGTCCTGTGGAATATAATTTAATAACCATCTTTTTCTGCCAGTGCCATGTCTTTCCATGGAGAAGTTGCTGCCGATGAGTTTAAACTATTTCTTTTCTTTGCTAACTTCCCTGCATAGTCATGGATCACTCTAACAAAACTAATAATAGAAATTGAATATGTATGAGATTCCTGTTCATCCCTTTTGCAGTGAGTAGTGTAAGCAGAAGCCATTGATATCTGGAGAGTATCAAAATTAATGCAAGAAAAACTCAGTTAAAATGGTTACTTAAAAATATTTCAGCAGTTTTTATTAAACTACCTCCTAGGTAATGCTACAGTGCGAGAAGTATTCTCGCACACGCATAGAGATGTCATGCTGAGCTTTGCTGCAATGTTCTGGGGCTGCCTCAAAACTCTGCGCTGCTATTAGAGTAGAAAACATGTAATGTATTATTTGGTTTGAAACCATAAAAATGATTTTTGTTTGTCATGCTATGCTCTGCATGGTCTCAAGATACTTTGCTGTTTAACTCAAATTTCAGATCCTTATGGCAGGCAGTAGAAATGTTACAGTTGTGTTTTGGTTTGTTTTTTTTTTTTTTTTCGTTTGTTTGTTTGTTTGGGTTTTTTTTCTTATCTACATAAACAACGTAACTTTGTCAGAAAATTGAAAATGTGCACTTTGTCCCATCAGCTAAAATGGGCTGTCAGATAATGCTTTCTTTTCTCCATTGCATCAGATGAATGATGTAAATGGTTTTTGGCTTTGGAGTTTTTTGCAAGGCACTAGAGTAAATGATCAGAGTAGTAACATTTTTAACCTTATCTATCATACTGAAACATTTTTTCTGCCTCCAATAAAACATGTCAGAGTCGATTAAGGACATTCTTCAATGAGGTATAATTCACAGATTTTAGTAGCGAATCCAAGAGCACTGAAGTATTAAAGAGGCTGTGAATACTTAATTACGGATATGTTGCCATCCTACCTTTTACTGAATTCCCTTAACACTTTGGTGCTCTGTATCTGAAAATGCTCTTTTCCTCTGATGGTGAAGTAAAAGGAAAAGCCAGGTACAATGGCAGAGCATATGTCACATTGTATCTAGTGACAGTGCAGTGAAAGATACTGCTGTTCTAGTACATTCAGCTGTGCTTATCTGGTACATGAGTGCACATTACTTTCCATGGGCTTGGATCACTTTGGACAGTATCATTAAATGCCACGTCATTACCTGTTATGGAGTAGTGCTTTTGCTTGAAGTGCCTCCTGGGATACATGCAACAGTAGGAAGAATGATGGGTAAAGATGGAAGCAGCATTAAATTTTCAATGGAAACACTATTGACTTTGACTTCTCAGAAGCCTTATCTTTTAGATGGTGTTTGTCACAGAACCTGTAAAGCTGTGGATGTTCGTCAGTTGAAAGTTGCAGGCAGTTGAACGATATGGACAGGTGAAGGCTCCAGAGGGATCAGCTGGGCTAGCATCGAGCTGGAGGGGGTAAATTGAAGGTTTATTTATCCAATTCACTGTCAAGGTCAGCTTGCTGGAGAGCTGTCCTATGTGTGCTTACAAAATGCCAAAATCCTGGCAAATTGTCTGAAAGAGCCTCCAAATCACTGACCTTTGTACAGCTCACATCAACATGCCAATGTCTTTTAACAGTATCCTTCGAGTGCATTAAGTAGTTTGTAAAGTCAAGCTTTTAATGTCAGTAGAAGCAACTTTTTATTTTCAGCAATAAGGAAAAAACAAAAGATACCTAATGATGATAGAAAGAAACATATGAAATAGAGAAGCTGTTTCTTCTGAAATAAGACTTTTGGCATCTACTGCTTTTTTAGAGCATACTTCAGAGCACGTTTTAGAGATGCTGTTGTTTCTCTTCATCTCGATAAAACCTCTAAAACTTTTAGATTTTTTTTTTCCCCCGCCTTCAAATACATGGTATTTCATGTATTTGTAAAATCTAGGTTTTCAGTGACTCATTTTTAAGTTTGCCTTTAGTCTTCTTTTACTCTGTCAGGTAAATTACTCGGATTTTAAGCTAACGAGTTTAATTTATTCTTTTCATTTGTTAAGAGAGAGTTTTTACATGTCTAGTTTCATGGGTTTCTACTGTAGCTGTGTTAGATATCTATTGGAAACGGGTCAAGTTTTTTTTACCTATAGGTAGGTATATCTATAAGAAGGTTATACGTATCTCTTTGGTAACTATGTAGTCTTTTAAAAGTGATTTTTTTGTATATAGGAGTACTTTTACATGTAAGGAGTATTATTCTCCACATAATACCTGCCCCTAGAATTTATATGGGAGAAAAAGTGAGATATACCTTTCTTAATTTACTGTGAAGCATATGTCCTTATGTTCCAAAGCTATTTAAATTGTCTATATTTAACTAAAGTAGCATGAAAATGAAAACACAGGGGGGGTTAAGCATAATTGGCTTAGTCTTATAAAGGACTAATGGCACATTCGACTATTTTGGTGAATAATAATTTTTGCTGGTTTTGTAGTAGGTCTTGCTTCTATTTAAATACGCAAAACTTGTCATTGTAGCCAAATGGAAGACTGATTTATACTGAGCTTTTGTTTTACATTTTGGTATTTTGCAGTGTGCCTGTAGGTGATTCCCCCCCCCACCCCGTTCATTAATGAGGTACCCAACCAGGTGTTTTTCTGTATTAAACTCTGCAATTTTATTTTTTCTTCCCCTTATCTTTTGTTACCTTTCTGTGCAAGTCCAATTTTCCAAGTCAGCCAGCTCAACTTGCATTTTTGGAATGTTCAGAAATGAACATTAATGCCAATGCATGGTATGGCTCTTATGGCATGGGTGAAAATGTGAAAATGGTGAAATTATTGGCTAGGAATGGATGAAATGGAAAATCACTTCTAGCCCTATTTTGAGAACTTTCATGTGAAACTCTCTTACTATTTTCAACTAATGGCTAATTATACTTGTCTGTTAACTCAAAGTGTATTTTCCAATTTTATAAAAAAACTATTTCAATGTTTCAATAACACTTGGTTGGTTAGTATTTTATTAGTATATGTATGTATCTATGAACATTTTTAGAGTTTGATATGGAAATTATTGAAAGAACAAAGAAAAAATGAGCCCTTGAAGTCTCTTAACTGTAACACAAATGTAAATTTTGGTGTACGTACTAATTTTGAATGTATGTAATTCCTATTAATTTTATGGCTTTTGTGTAAATCATTGTTAAAGTACTTTTTAGACCATAGAGATTTTATACGATGGCTGCTAAGGGCTGCCTTTGAGCCATAATATACTATCACGTGAATCTGCTGTAGTTCACAGATCACTGACTTGACAGAACTTTATTATTTTTTAATATTTATGTTACAGTATTGCCCAGAGTCCCCAGACTTAGACAATGCCCTGTTACAGTGGGTATTGTACAAACATGGATGTAGACATGATCAGTGTCTCAAGGAGCTCAGAGCCGGTGTAGTTATAAGGACTACAGGTCACTGAAATGAAGTTCAAGTCTGCATAAACTTTGCAAAAAAGTTTTGCACTATGCGAGCTTTGAAGAAGTAGAAAAGATCAAATCAAAGAGGGAGAGGGGAGATGAGGATTCCACCTGTATAACAAAGCAGACCCTGCCTTTATTGTTGTTAAGTACACATCTAGACAGAATGAAAGCAAGACTGAATTATGATACAGTGCCTCAAGGCACACATTGCATTTCAAATTCAGACATTAGCCTATGTTTTATATGCTTTATATTCTACTTTAATTGAAATTGCTGCGTTTTCAGATTAAGATTTAGCAGCTAAAAGGGGAAGAGATGTCACCCAAACAACATATCTGAATTGTATAACTGCTGCTATGCAATTCTAGCAGTCATAGTTTGCAGTATAAGGGTTAACATGTATGATTTACATTGTGTTTTGCAAAATTACAAAGTTTATATTTTGAGTCTTTGTGTTCTATGGTGGAAATGTTGATCATTAAAATCGAAATGTCATTGAAAAGAGTTTGGGTCTGAAGAATCAGACTATATTTTCTGTTTAAATTTAGCCTTTTCAGATGGCATTAATTAGTAGAAAACAAATGCAAAGTGAGTAAAGATACAGAACTGCCATCTTCTCTACCCTTCCATTCCTCTTAGTTCTTTCCTCTTGGTCTGGTCTTTAAATGCTGAGCAGGGAGGATTCCCTTTGGGGTTTTTTTTTGTTTGTTTGTTTGTTTGTTTTGTTGAAACTAGCAGGAATTGGTAAAAAGTCCTTGATGTCCTAATATTCCTCTAGCAGAGTGGGAAAGTTTCCCTTTCAGGGAGAGACATACTGCCTTTCACTAAGATGTTGAATGTTTGTGACGAAATAGAGAGGATTTCTTCTAATGTTCAAAAAAATACTTTGTTTACTATTTCTTTTGATTTATACTAAACTGTAAGTAATTACTGTTTAGACTCCAAATTCCTTTGGCACTAATTTAAAATATACAATTTTTTTGCAGTAACTCTTACTATGTAATATTTTAGTGGTAACAAAATATGTTTAAGAAATCTTGAACTAGCAATAATATTATCTTTTAGGGGAGTCTTGGTTAAACAGAGGGAGGAAATTGCCTTGTAGTATACTCTGCATGTTGGAAGTGAGTTATAGGAACCCTGAGGATAACTTAGTTGGCTCCTTTCTCTTTTAGCTAACCAACCCATTGACTTCTACATATAAAAGGTTCATGTGTTTTTCAGCTCTTCCTCTTATTCTTGCAGACTATCTGGATCATTAAGACTTTGGTTTAAACTTCAGACGTAAACCTGGTTTCTTGAAGGTGTTATTTTTCTTCAGCCAATCTGATTGCTTTAATTTGCTGTTGCTGAGTGTGGGATATGGGTTTTGGTAGGAAGAGCTGGAGGTCAAGGAAGGCTGACAGAATACCTAGTCCTGCTCAACTTGTTTGTGGCTGTCTGTAGGTCTAAAAGACTGGTTCAACAGCCCATGTTATCAGACACCATCAGCCAAGTTTCCCTTTTACTGCGTGATCCATGTGCTGGTCTGTGGAAGTGTATAGAAACTGCTGTGCCTGCCTGATGACCACTATGGATTCTGCATCCCAAGGATCTTATAACTCAAAACATCCGAGCCATAAGAGAAATATCCCCCTAAAACTTCCTCCCGACAGGGTTAGGATACTTAGATTGTTTTCCCCTTGAGTTTGGATGGAACAAGTTCCTTTGACATAGCACACATTCCTCTTTTTGTACTTGCTTCTTGTGACTTTCTCCAAGTGCAATTCTGCCCTCATTTTGCTTAGAGCTCTCTAAACAATAGTGTTTAAAACAGAGATGCACTTTTTGTCATTTAAGAACACTTTCCTTTTGCAATGGAACCTTTTTGGACTACTGATTGTAGAGGAAAAAGGTAGCATTCAATACTTAAACTAAGAAATTCTGTCTACTCTGCAGCGACCAGTAGTGTTTTGTGACCTATTGCGTCAGTTATTTCATCTTTGAATGCTGACCATGGTTTTGAGCACCTTGGTGTACAATGATGATTGAGACTACCCCTTGCTCCTTTTGCCTGAAAGTCTGCAGAGGTTTCAATAACATATGGTGTAAGCACAATAGCTTTTAGAACATAAAAGGCTGCAGTAATAGGGGCCATCATGAACATGCTGAGGTATCTGTCCTAATAATGCACTATAAAATTAATATGTACTTGTGCAGTAGTTGCTGAGGGTGGCTGCTTCTTTGCAGATCAATTCGATATAGTGTTCTGTCTGTATGGGAACTTGTGCGGTTCATTTTCTGCCGTTAAAAAAGTGGACATGCTGGATCGTATGATGGAATTTTGATAATCCATTAAAAATAAAAATGAGAGAAGTACACAGCTGAAAAGAGACCTTAGTATGAATCATGAGAACATTTGATGAAAAGTCTACATTTAATATTACATCTTATTATTTGCTAAACCAGCTGGGGTTTTGTGGCTTCCACATCACTGAATGTATTCTCGTCATACAAGTTCTTTGTTTAATACACAATTTTATTTCAAGACAAATCTGCCAAATGTAGAGATATTAGACAATTAGTGTTCAAGAACGTAGGAAATGGGAGAGATTAACTGCATTGATTATGGAATGTGAAGGTTTTAATCTCTTGGGCTAAACAAGGAACAATGGATACTTTGCCTCTTTTATGCACAAAATAAATAGATGTATATGCATATGAGGTTTTGGAACTGAGCTTGATTTACTTCGTGTACATGAAGTGTGATGGATGCATCTGTTTCTTCATTATTGGAGAAATAACTCCTAGATCCTAGTTAAAATATCATCAGTGTTAGTAAGACCAAAAGAAGTAATTACACTATGAACAATGAATTTAGATTTCTTGAAAACATTTCACTGGACTGATGCTTTTATAGAAAAAAAAAAACAAAACAAAACAAAAACCCAAACAACAAAACAACAACAAACTAACTTCTGTGGTTAGCAGTAATAACTTTCTATTTTGTCAGATAGACTTTTATCTATTTATAGCATGGACAGGGGGACTGAAGGAGAAAGAAATTTGGACCTATAGATGAAGAATCAGGATATGCATCCAACTATTTCTGACTTCAGGAAAAATCAGATGACAGATATGTATATGCTTTGAAAGACTACATATTTTATGACAGTCTCAGAAGAGATTATTTGAACATTATAACTTTATGCCTAACTGTGGTGCTGTCAAGACAAAGCATAATGTTTTCCTATCTAAAATTTAACTACACTGTATTTATTGTTTTGCACAAGAACATTAAAGGAATCTTATCTGTCAACATACAAGAGCAATGAATGAACAACTTAAATTTACAGGAGTAAATTAAATGTCAACATTATTTCACCAAAACAGGCTGTTCTTTTCTGTTAGCAGAGGTTATAAACACTGTTTTGAAATACTTGCTGTTGAAAAACGATTGACAAGTACGGACAGAAGTGTGTAAATCCAACAGGTTTTCCATTTACTTGATTTCCATATTTATTGCAAGCATACAGGTAAATTTGAAAGTACATACTTATAAGTTCATTGTTGTCGTACTGTGTTAACTCAAATCTTTTCTCCTGCACTCACTATAGTTTCAAACTTTACTGCTCCCTCTATTCTCATATTGGCTATGTTGTTGTGACTAGAGTATAGCTGTGCGTGTTATTTTACACTAGTAAATCACTGAGACCCAGTAAAAATGTAAAAAACCCTAATAGATAAAGATGATGTATACTTTTGGCTTAGACTACATGATCTATTTCTCCAAAGTATTTTGAAGACCTCTTCAAATTCTGTGTATGCTTGTAAATTGCCTATTATTAAAGTAACTCTTTTAGGTGTAACAAATAAGAAAGCAAAAGAAGTAAAATACTGTACATGTTACTGTTGAAGCGTTCCTCGCCTGTATGTTTATATCTGTTTGCTGGTCTTTGAAAATAGAAATTTCTTGAAGCAAGATTATATGCAGCTGTATGCTGGGTTTAGAGACTTACAGCTCTTAGGAAAGGTTCAGAAAGACATAACAGATAAGTGAAATGTTATTTCACAAGGTCTGCTTCGTTGTGTGGGATATTTCTCCTTGACGGGTACATATAAAAGTGTTTATCTAATGTATCCACACTGTGTATAGTGAAAGAAAAGGGAGTAACAGGTCTTTATCAAAACTATTCAAATGGAAGGGCATGATGTAGCATAAACCAAAGGAAAAATTTATTTGTGGCAAAATTATGGGCAACTCTCATGCCTTTCATCTCCAAAAAATGCATGTTTGCCTGCGTTGTGCTCATAAATGAGTGCTCTGACTGCCTGGAATATGGAGTCTGAGAATCAAACTACTTGAACTGGATGAAAAATGAGAGGGCTAAAAATTATGCTGCTAAAGCAAGGCAGTATTTATCCTTGTGGTCAGAGCTATATGAGAAAAGCCCTCAATCTGCAATTTTCAATATATCTGTTTTGAGTGAAGATAAAAGAGTTGCTAATTGAGTTTACAATAGGTAAGATTCTGGGCTATATAAGGATAGGTTATCGTTACCTCTGTGTTGTCAGTAGTAAATCTAACTGCTTCTGTGGTCTAGAAAGTCTTTTCTCATAAAATGATGGTCCAATATTTTTTGAGCCAAGATGTTCTATCTCCAGCATATGTCAAAAATAGTGACATAAGACAGAAACTTTCATAATACTAGCCATGAACCAAAAGGAATGTGTCTTGTTAACAACTTTGGAAAGAACCAGTTCTCAGTGTAACTGCCTTCTAGCAGCTACATGGAAGAGGGGATAAAAATTGTAAAATATAACCATGATATATTTTCCTGATGAAGCAATAGTTTATAATGATAGTGTCTATAAAGTTAATTTTTACTTGAACAGAGCTGAGCTTAATGGTTTTCTATTATACTAATTTGAGTCATGGGTTTAGTTCATGTGGATTTTGCAACCCCTGGGTTTTGCTTTTATGTCTTCTCCCTAAAATGCTTGGTCTCTTTTTTGCATTATACCCTTCCCGTTCTCTCTTAGCAAGGAACATCAGGCAGTGATGGGATGGCTTGATCCCCTTCCATTTGCATCAGAATTTAATCTTCTGTGAGGAACTAATTCTTATCTCACATGTAATTTGAAAATAGTGCCTCATGTTCCAAATTGCTTTGTCATAGAGCATATGCTCAAGCAAGAATGTCCAAAAGTATGTCACCTTTCTCTGACAGAGGTTGAAATCTCCATTTCACCTAAATTTTTCTAAGGCACTCCCTACATTGGCAAGGCAAGGAATTAGGCACCTTAAAAATAGATCAGTTGATCAAACTGATTTGTGCTGAGGCCTCATACCTACAGTGAGTAAATTTTGGGATTTTTTACTTTAGACTACATTTAGTATGGTCACTGGAACCAAACGTCCCCATCATGCATGTATTTGGAGATGACTGAAAAAATAATCATCGGTTTGTATCTCTTTATTTCCATTGAAAGATGGGCCACATCTGGTACACATCTGTGGCAGACCTTCTGTTTGGTGTTTGTTTGGTGTTGCGGTTTTTTTGGTGTTCCCCCCTGCCCCGCAAGGAATCTGGAATCGAGTCATCCAAACCAACTACAATAAGATGGGTTAAATAGGGGAGAATGTTCAAAGCTGTATCCCTGTTCTGGACTGAAATGTTAGTGTAGGCACAGCCTATGACTGCAATGTTGTGCCTGAACAGAGGCTGAGCTGTTATTACATCTTTTGCCCATTATGCCTGTCCGACACTACTGGCAAATATTAATATAAGTGATTTCTTTCTGATTTTTCACTAGTTCATATTATAAATCCCATGTCCTTTCTCCACTATCTTGCTCCTTTTAATTTCTTTTCTTTCCAACATCACTCCTAACCTCCCCTAGTGAAGAGGTGGCTGCTGCAGGCTGTGGCTATAATATCTTCATTTAAGCATGGAATTGGCCAGTAGTAGGCCAATAACCAACTGGACACTTGTTTTCAGAGCGTGCATTGCACTAAAGATGACTGATTACCTTTGGAGCTCCACCCGTCATGTAATTTGAGGACTTGATGAGAGGAATGTTGTTGACTCCTCAGCAGAAAAGTTGATTTACATCACTGTATTGTAGTATTTGCTTATGGATTCAAATGATCTCAGTCTCAGGTTTCCCTTTTAGAAAAACTGTGTTAAGAGGTATGAAAGTAAAAAGAAAACAAAGGAGGAAAGTCAGTCCTCTCGTATATATGTGAATGCAGAGGCACGCTCACTCACTTTTCTATGTGGGGCGGCTGTCAATTGCTGAGAAAAGGAGGTCTGGTTAAGATCTCTAGTCAGGGGTGTCTGCAAGTCTTCAGTTCGGCTTTTGTCTTCGTGTGTAACAAAAGCTTTCCAATTTCAGAAATTCATTTGCTATTTAATCCTATTTGCCTCATAAAAAATGTTAATAAATTCTATCATTATAATTCGCTTTGATGGCACGTTTAAGGGTATGTCCTCCTGGAATGTCTCTTGGAGAGATGATACCCTAAAAAGAATATGTCTAGAATGGACAGTACTGTCTGACCTCATTAGCCAGCAGACCAGGGAGCAATTGCAAAAGACCTAGATTGCAGTAAAACCTTGTTTCTTTCCAAGACAGGCAGTAGATTGTATGACTGGGGTGTCACCTTGGTTGTGTCCTGGAGCTTTCAATCTGCAACACATGGACAAGCCTTGAACAGGCACTGTGTCAAGCAAATAGCGTCAAAGTTTGTCATGGGTGCCATGGTTTATTAGTTTCTTGATGAAATGGGCATTTGTCCAGTACGAACTTGAGTTGTACCTCTGATTTATTTTGCCTGAACTATTCAAGATACCCTACCTGGTGCAAATTTGGGCTGGATTTGCGCTACAGGAGAAAGAATCCATACCTACTTTTTAAGTAACTGTAATCTTCAATCCATGGTTGGCTAAAACACTAAATGTGTTCACTGACCTCTTTGACATCAATAAGAATATAGTATCTAAATCAGTTAAGATTCCATTTATTCACATACGTTATATACATTTTAATATAGACAAGAGAAGACAGGTCTTATCATTAAAATGATCTTGGATGTAATGTTTTCAAATTGTTACCATAATAGTTCATTGCATGCTGGAACTGTTTTGTGTGCCATAAATCTTAGCAACTGATGGAAAAAGAAAGAGCAGCAGTTAGAGAACTATGAAAGAAATAAATAATTAAAAAATAGGTTAAGTATTGTTTACTGTCAAAAAGAGGACACGGATATGGTACCTTTTAATTACTTTTTACCAATTTCTTCAGTTTAGCTAAGCTCCATATTGATTAAATGGGATGGAGGGTGGGGTATTCTTTTGGGCTGCAGATTCATCTGTTATTGATAATCCATGGTAACTGTTGCTTTTATTTTGTGGAAAGATCTTTTTATCATAATCCAGTTTGTATGCTTTTCCTAAAAATATTTAGTGTTGCTCTGTTTAAAATATACAAAGAAGAACTGATCATCTTCCTGATAAGTGACATCTTTCAAATGGATGCATTTACTTTCTGGTTGTATCATTTCTTTGAATGATGTGGGTATTACAATCTAAAGCCAGTGCTATTTTCTTAAATATGATCTAACTTGTAATGCAGATCAATATGTATCAATATAACCTTTAAGGCAAACTCTATATATTTGGCTTTGAACTTTACGGTATCCTTCTTTTCTGGGTGAAAAAACGAGCTAAGCAACTGAAATGTTATTAATATATTTTTCAGTATTTTTTTGGCTAAAACTTAACTTGAACTACAAAGATGAAATGCTCTGATCATTTTAAATATTTATCTTGGGGTTTGAAGAAATGAAACTTAGAAAAGAGATTTGGTTTTTTGGTGGGTTTTTTTTGGTGGTGGGTTGTGTTTGGTTTTTTTGTTTGTTTAGGTTTTTGTTTGTTTGTTTTGGGTTTTTTTTTGTTTGTTTGGTGGGTTGTTTTTTTTTTTTTTTTAGTAGCTGAAGGCAATTATATCTTTATTGACCCTCTGTGTTCACCCCCTCCTTCAATGTCAGGTACTTGCTTATTATTATCAACATGACATCTCCTTTCTTTGAAAGGTTGTCCGTCACACTTTGAATCACCTCTCTCCATGGTTACATTTTCTAATCAGTTCACATGATTGAGCCTACATCAAGTGATGCTTTACTTAATTCCTTTCCGTTTGTATGGTGTGATTCTTGGAGGGACTCTCGTCAAAATTTTGGAGGGCCCTGTCAGTTTGAAAAGAACATGACCTTTAAATTGTATCAGTATGTTTGCTGGTGCATAAGGGAAAGGAAAAGGTTCGTAGTGATGGAAAACCACTCTAAAAATGAAAAGTAATTCACTCAGAAGCAACATGCATAGGAAGTTAATTTGTTTATATTTAACTGATTTTAAAAAGACAGAATGAAGAGGACACGTTCTTTGAGCAAGAAGAGGTCCAAACAGTTTGTCCTTAAATTTGGCTTAGAAAATGTTATCTATTGATCATGTTTTTTTGTATTTATAATAATAGATAAAAGAAAAAACATTCAAATGTAATAGAATAGATAAAAGGTGTAATTCTTTGAAATTATCAAGCCTGTTATTTTGTTGCACTTTCATAATTGTACCTGTGGGCATGCTATAATTAGTAATTGACAATGTTAATTTTTGTAGAGTCTGTCACTGAGTAAAGTAGCAGAGTTAGATTTTATGTGGGTATAAATATGCATATGTTTATGTGTGTGTGAGGATAATTCAAGTTAACATAGAAGAAATGCTTTTTTATTGTAAATGCAGACAGTCTGAATACAAGGAAAATCCATCTGGAATGCCTAACGTGGCTAGTTGAGGCAATATAATATAGATGCATGCTGGTGGAGCTGAGTAATGCTGGGAACTTTATTAAGTTTCACAACCTTTATTAAGTATACAAACTGTGGATGGTCAAATACCCTGCAGTAACTGAATCAGTGATATTGACTGTTCTCATCTCCTTTCCGCTATGCTTTGAGGTATGTTACTTTTAAGTAGCTTTTACGCGTGCTGAAACACATAGTTCCACTGAAACTGTTGAAGTCTGGTTTGCCATGGATTTATATCTTATGATTACTCTATGTTGATGTCCAGAATGTGAATGTCCTCTAGCTTTTTCCATTTTTGGAGCATTTTTAGTCACTCTCCACTACAGATTCTTTGATATCTGATAAGGTATGAGGTCATTCTGAAGGTGTTCCCAAGGTCAGTAAAAGGATTTCTCTTCTCTCTGTGGATATGCCGTGCTCAAAAAATGTGTAGGAACTTGGTTATCTTTGAACTTCTCACCTTTCTGTCAACTTTGTTGAAACGGGACAGCAGATTCAAAAGTTACTGGGTGAAGGGGCACACACACGGTGTGATCACATGAAATTGCTGTAGTGACGGCGTTTGTGCTGCTTCCTTGTAATCCTAAATCACCTGTCACTTTTGTCAAATTTAGTAGTATTCTCACTGAAACATAAGAAGGAGCTAGGCTCACCTGCCAAAGACCTTGTTTTCTGATACTGGATCTCAGTCTTGCTCCAGGAAATCAACGTACTCCAGGCGATCTACCAAAATCCAAGCTGATAGAGGTCTTGTTTTGGGCATGGCTAAAAAGAGATAAACAGGTTAATCCGTAGTCTGAATTTGTGCTTAGGCAGCACTGTGTTAGAGTCAATTCTGGTTTTCCTTTGTTCCCTGATTTTTAGCTTAATGAGTAGAAAAAATGGACCCCCAAATTTAAACACTTCCCGCTTTACCACTTTTAGCAAAAACTCCCATGGTGTCAGCTCCAGGCTCAAACGCATACAGTCACTACCTCTTTAACACTGCAGATGCAGTTTTGTTCTGGGCCTCTATAGCAGAGAGCTCATATCTGAAATTTGCCCTTTCTGGGTTCAATTATTTGTTACGTTTCGCTTTCCTAATGAAAGTGGCAAAGCCATGTTTGTTAGCATCTAAAGTTAAGACTATTCACAGAGTTCAGATATGTATGTTTTGCAGCATTAAGGTGTGCTAGCTTTTATGCTTGAGTTATATAGTTCATGATATGCAAATTGCAGATGTGTATGACAGTAGGCAATTGTACACACCTTATTCGGCACTAGATTTCCCCATGCAAAATGTGGAATCTTACAGTATGTGGATTTGAGACACGAAGGAGATCAAGGCAATTGTACCTGGTGTACAGGCATGCACATAATATGCATTTCATATAGGCATTTTGTGTAGGACTTTATTTTAGCATTTTGTGCTAATTCATATTTCATGATTTGTTCATACATTTAACCCGTTAATGCAAATCTAACATTTCACTGATTGCTCAGATAAAAGTGTTTTCTCTGTGTTTCAGAGAGTATGAAATAAGGTGGCAGAATGATAAATACTGATAGTGATTTTCTAGGGTGGTAGCAATATTCAGTAGCATATAACATGACTTTCACTTACACAATAGAAAGGTCATACATTTTCATCTGTGACGTATCATTGTTGGCTGAGACATGAACTTCGCAAATATGTGAAGGCACTATATTCTACAGTTGCTTTCTTCTGGGCCATAATCTCTAGGTTTTTGTACCTATAACTTGATGAATCTCCAGTGTCATGGTATCTGGTGAATAGGATATTTTGCATTGTCCTACTGGAATTCCCCATTTTGATGGGGTGTTTTGCTTTTTAGGACAGAAATTCTGGAAATCATACTCTCTGTTTGAAAAAAAACAAATTAAATATTAGAAATCAGGCCTTGACTTGAGACAAAGGATTTTGTGTTTTGGGATGACAATTTCTGTTACTCTGACTTCCAGAGGTGTACTAGAAATGCCTACATGGCATCCCTTAATGGTTATATCTTTTTAAAGAGCAAGTATAACACAAGTTCTCTTCAGCCTTAAAATATTAATACAGCTTTTTCTTTATGCTCCCTTTTTTCCTCAAAGTTGAAATCAGAAACTGTGCATCACTTCAGGTTCTTGTGGGATGACCTCAACACATCTTTTTATCTTCTTCTTTTTTTTTTTTTTTTCCCCCTTTTCATTTTTGACTCCTACTCTGGCTAATTTGCTCTCCTCTTTCCCTTAAAAGCACAAAATTGCATGTTTCAACATATGCAATTTCCTAGAAGCTAAGGGGCTCGCATTGTAATGCTTTTATCACTTTCCCTCTTCCTGGTAACATATATGGATATGAAAAATATAATTTCATATCTTGAATAGTCTCACATGCAGAGTAATAGCCTATGTTCCTACAGCCTTATCAACTTCATCAGAATTTTCCACATGGAGCAAATGCAGTGCTGAACCCATAAGGAGCATTGTGGGGACCAGATCCCAGAGTTCCAACTTGCTGCAGCCTTAGTCAGAGGCAGTATTCATTCAAAAGTCTCTCTTAAATTAATTGAGAGCATTGCCTAAGAGAGGTTGAAAGATTGGGATCATTCTGAACAGCATTGTAGTTGTACTATACTGTTAAAGGATGCCATGTCTTAAATATACTGGAAGTCATAAACACTGCATTATAATAAATTACAAAGCAGACTTTTGGAAGATTTGTTCTACCTTTCACAAAATGCTAATGTTTATTTTGTTTTCATTTCATCGTATTGTCTTTCATTTAAAAATTACAGCTTTTCTACAGTGAGCTAATTTCATAATACTGTATTAACTTAATATTACATAAATTACGTTTGTCAGATTTGGGCATTGTTGTAGATGTACAAAGCCCAAATTTACTACCAAAGCTCTCCAAACACATGTATTCATAATTTGCTACAATGAACCATATGCCACAACATAGTATTAAGGAATTACACATTCTAATGCCAGGCACAAATCCTGCTGCTCTTTCTGCAACTGTCCTAGGTACAAATAGAAACAATATATTTCTAGCCTTTTTTTCCCTAGTTGCAATTATGAGCAAAAAATGTTACAGTGTAGGAATATTTTAGCCACCTGCACTTTTTTGTCTGACTAATTTTTAGCTGCATGTTGCCTTTGAACATTATTGAAAATATGCAGAGATTGCAGCAGTTCCTAGGTATATTTTCTCTGCAGACTATTATAACTTTAGGCCTGGAAGGAAAAGGTAATAGAAATTGGCGTAACGAATATTACAGAGTACGGAGAGCTACAGTTTTCTTTTAGTAGAGAATCAGAACGCTCCTACCTAAAAGATTTAATTGCAGCTGCTTGCAATTTTGCATGTGGTGTTTTCCACTTGCAAGGTGTAAGGTTCTGTGATGTAACCTGGCTTATTCTCTCCATTCGAACAAAGAGCAGAAACGCTCTGAAGGGAAGGGGAGAGCTTGTGCAATTGTGGAACATCTATAGGTTTTTAAACACACACTGTCTAATCAGCCTCTGACAGATCCATTGTAAATCAAAGGTCTGGTAAGTGGGGATGCCAGAAATGTTTGATCTCATTCCAAGCCTTGAAACAACTTGCTTATTTTTTCTGCAGTTTGGCTCCTCACTAAAATAAAACATTGAGAGATGAATGTTCTGACAGGTCATTGTGTGTCAAACTGTCACTCTGTAATGGTTACATATTTCAGCTGGATTGAGGTGGTGGTGGTTGGGGGAGGTCTGAGAGAAAGAGAGAAAGAGAAAAAGAGGGAGAGAAAGAGACAAAGAATAACAAGATTTCTGCTCCTTCTTATGGCTGATCTTCATTTAAACCAAACACTTGTCATGTTCAGGGGAAGTTTTATAAATTTTTAATGATGTTGGGTACAACTGGTGCTTTGAAATTTGCTGTACTTTAATTTTTTCTTCGTTAGCAAAGGTTCGCTAATGCATTGAAGTGCTAAGAGCGTGTCCTAGGGATGCCATGATAATTGTGTTGTTAATAATATTGTGGCACTAGTAATGTTCTCCTGGTAATCAAGCCATGAGATTTTTTTTTAATATATTCAGTTATTACACTGCATCTCGTACAA
>NC_044012.1:12782500-12885000 GCF_900496995.4 Aquila chrysaetos chrysaetos
AGGTTTAGAGAACTACTGCAGTTCCTGTAAGAACGAGTGTGAGTAACCTTCCAAACGTTTGCTCTGCATTGCTTTGTTTTTCATCTTTGTTTTTACATTCCCTGAGGGCAAAGGCTATTTGAAACCAGCACTGGTGTTAGCATGGATGGTCTCCAAGAGGTGGGAGATGCAGAAATAAGGTTCACAACACCTGTGTCTGCTCCATGTTGGCTGACAGGACCAGGCCAGCAAAAGTGGTATTGCCCATCACATCCCTTTCAAGAGTGTGTAAGGGCTGTTCAGGGCTGCTTCTCTCTTAAGTTGCACTGACAAGGAGGAAGCAGGGTAGGACATGGCACTCACCCATTTCGTGTCTGTGTCCTGACTGTCAGAATGTGGCCTTACCTATAGATCACAGCGTAAAATACAGATGCTGTCTTTGTATTAGGGTTTGACAATAGTTTGGTGGTATAAAAAATTGCCAGTACAGTGCTCTAGCTTTTATTTTAAAATGACTGAGGTATCTGAGCTGGTCCGTAGTGTGATGGCTTGGGAAGGGCAATGAAAGCTTGTAGTTGGGGATTACCTCCCCAGCAGGAAACCAGGAGGAACCTGGAATGGGTTTGACTCAACTCTATAATACCTTTGTACCACTTGCGCCTATTTCTGTCTGCTAAATCTTACATCTACGTATGCTTATAGACGTCTTTGTAGTAATGAAGCTTTGTCCATGGTACAAGTCAGGTTTGCTCTGCTTTTGCTCTCCTAATCCCTTGCTGCTACTGCTCTTCCCCTTATCTTTTGGTGTTCTTCACCGTCACAATTTTTTAAGCAAAAACCAAAATAGCTTGTGGCGAAGCAGACACATGGTAACTAAGAGTCCTCACCTTGCCTTCTCTGCCTTCTGAAAAATAAAATAATATAATACAATAAGAGAAAAGCAATCCTCCCCACCAGTGTTATTCCTACAGACTTTTTCTATAAAATGTATCTTTCAGTAGTTACCTGGTTTCTGTGTAGGGACATAAGTAGAGCATCTCAGTTTGGGAATCAAACCTGGATTTACAGAGAAATGTGCAGACCAAGTAAATGGCTTTGTAATTGGAATAAGACACGCAATCGCTATCTGCTGACTAGTAATAAATTTGAGATTAATGCAAAGTGTTAATATTTTATATTGCTTACTTTTTTTGTCCTATTCTTTATTTCTGAAAAGATGTGTGAAAAAATGAATGCCACATATACACCATAAACTGCATTTTTCTTGTGAGTCTATGGTTGATTAACCTTAATACATATCTATATTAATTTTTCTTGATGAATTTTTCCTGATTCTTTAGAAGGAAATGAATAAATGATGTTTGCCTAGCTAATCTTAGATCTGTTCTCTTCAAATTAGTGATGTGTTATTTTTCATGGAATAAAGATCGGGTATGTGATCTTCTTGCCGAAATAAAGGTATGTAAACTGCAGAAATCTTGATAAATAAAATATTAAACAAAAATGTACATTTAACTGTATGTAAGCTGATCCATTAGTCAATAATATTTTCATGTGATAATTCCAAATTTTGATTGTATTATATAACATGAATTTCTGAGGTCTTTAACTGAATGGAACTATTCTGCTGCTGAAATATTTGTATTCTTGTTGAGATGCAGGGCTTGAAACCTGGTGTTCTTGTGAACTGCTTAAAAAGTGGACCTTTATATTAGCCAGGTTAGCAACTGCAGTTTTGGAAACTCAAACCTCTTGTGCTTTTGAGTAAAACCTGTGTTTATAATTTATTTAAGTTTTTCTTCCTCCCCCCCCCAACTATATAAATTACATAACAGAAATATTATAATTACTTGTGTGACTTTATTTTGTTTTGAAATATCAATTTTGTGAGTCTCAAACTAATGCAGCATTCACCATTTTATTTTAAATTGACATGTATGTGCACAGAGTACTTTCAGAATCAGCTTCAAGAATCTCATCTTTTGTGTACAAGGTTGACAAGATAATCAGTTGCTAGTGCTCAAAACTTTTTTTTATTTCTCCGTTTATTTTATTATTTTTAATGTGATAAAATGTGTTACCTGACTTATCAAATTAATTTAAAATCATTAAATACTTAGTAACAATTTTTGAGGCAAAGTTTTGCCTACTGTCAAAAATACACGTGTCTATTGAATAGACACATAGGCGTTGATAGCCTGCAATTAATGGAGTTACAAGATTGAAGGCCTGTTTTCTGTGTATACAGAAATTGTTCTTAAATTATTGTTTTTAAAAGCTGGTCACAGGTGGGGAAAATATGATGGGGAGGGCATTGGCTTTCTCCCACGTACTTTGAACGTGAAAATCCAATATTTGATGTTATTTCATTAAGGTAATCTGACTTGTTGTCCAAGAAATTCTACTTGGAAAAAAGCATTTCTTTTCGGCTTGTGGCTAATGATATGGAGCAACAGACCACCAGGCTAAAGGAATGAAAGATGATAGAGAGCATAAGCATAGTGTGACACTTTACTGGTACAGAATTTGCTTCAGGAATGTTACTTGTTCTTGCTATATTTCCCACAATTTCTTGTTGTGAAAACTATGCTGTGAGAAAAGAAAGGCATCACACTTGCAGGGTTTGAACAGATTTTCCTCTTATATGGTTAGGATAAGGCTTTTTTGGATGTTGCTCACTGACAGAGAGATTAAAAGCTCAAAACGAGGACTTAACAGCCAAAGCAGGTGTGTGTTCTTCTCTTTCAATGAAACTTGTAAAAGAATGGGTGAAGTTCAGGCAAAGATGCTGCATCAGCTAATGGTAATACCCTCCCGGATGGGTAATCAAACAGCTAGAAATGTCCACCAACAGAGCAAATGAAGGATTTGGAGAGTCAGCTAGGTATAGAAAAACCGAATGTTTACCATCGCAAGAAATATACTTTCATAGTTATTTTTCATGGCCAAACATTACTCCTTGAGAGTCATCATATTTTATGAAAACTTTTATTAACATTTCCGAATGACCTTACCCCCATTGTGTTTTTATCAGTCTCAAGAGCCATAACCTCTTTAAAATATTTTTTATCTTTATAAACACAATAAAGTAAGCTGTCTTGCACATAGATTTGTAGATCTCATTAGAGATACTTTTTAAAAAGGTACTCCATCTCTTGGGAAGATAATGACAAGTAGTAATCTTGGCATGCAAAGTTTTCAGACAGGAACAGTTTGTTAAAATAGATTGTTTAATCTTTCCATCATTGTTTTGGAGTGGATGTACTTTTTAATTATACTTTTACACAGCATTATGACTTGAATGAGGGAAAGACAAGGGCAGCTGAAAACTAATGCGGTGGCAATATCGGTTAGATGGCATTCCAGGTGAAAAAATAGCCAAAGTATTTGCTTAAGATTTCAAGTGTTATCAAAGTCAGGCGAGAAAAATGGCAGTTTTTAAACTCGTTAAAGTTAACATTTGTCTGTATTGTAAATGAGGTATGTTCCCTAGGGTAGTTAACAGCTTTGGTGGCACAAGATGGGGGTAATTTTTCAGATGTACTGTTTCCAATGGACCAGTGTCCTAAGGCTTTGCTTTAAATGGCCTTTTTATGCAGTAGGATAATGGGCAGTTTGTGCATTGCTAAATCAGCCCTATTTTGTTAGGAATGTTACAGTCAGGGCACTTACAATTTGTCAGAGGAAATGCAGAACATCTCTACAGGAGTCTGTTTAAGAGGACATCATTTCTCGATAAGCTCTTGCTTAGGTCAACATGCAGCACTGCTCTTACACTATTCCCCTGTTGCTTCTGCCACACGGGAATGCTCTGATTTATTAGGATTGCACAAGTCATGTCCTCCGCCTGACTGAATCCACAATGTGGAAATTTTCTCTTCCTTCCCCCTTTTCAAAATGAAATGTAGAAGGTTAGTTTAAAGCCCTTTTAAAGTATTTCCAAGAGGACAGTTTCAATGAAAGGAAATACCCGTATGTTGTAGAGTATCTTTATTGTATAGCTGCATGTTATAAATACATCAGGACTATTGTTTTGGTAAGTGTGCTGTTTAAGAGCGTTGACTGTATCCATGTTCTATTATACTACTGTAAAATGCCTGTGATGGTGTGCGAAGGTAAAACGAGAAGACTGTGAACCTAATGAATGTGATGCAAAAACATCCAGCAACTAATGACATTATAGTTTTGAACGAGAGCATACAAAAACCAAACATCAACAAAAAAATCCAAAAGTCAAAGTGAGTTGCAGTGGTGGGTACTACAAATGTATGTCCTGTCAACTTTTTAATTACATTTCAAATTGTAGAGACATTTTTCCTATAAAACTAGCTTAATGAACGATGATTCTTTAGTCAAATCTGCTGTAAAAACTACGTGCAATTCTGTGTTGTGTTCATTTCCCGTTTGATAAAGGTGCTGATACTCTGTCATTCAGACTGCTATTACTAAGAAATTTTTGGTTCGTTTCAGCATCATGATATTTTGAACTCAATGCAGCCAAGGGTATTTTTAATGAAAAGAAGAAAGCAATGAAAAGCCTTGGTAATTTTGTGTTTGATGCCAATTGTAATATGAGAAGTGCAGAAAGTATTTTGAAGGGGTCAAAGCTGTTCCTCTCCTCCCCCCCCTGCCCCTTCTTCTGTAACACTGAATGTAGCTGTCTGCAGGCATTTGAGCCCTGAATATTCTACCTTCTCTGCAAAGAGATATAACATTAGAGTTTCTCATTAAAGGCATTTTGGGTGACTGTGAGTAACTCAGTAACCTTCCCTGGAAATGAAGTAACTCCATTATTCTGATTCACACGGACTCAGCCCTTATGATTTCTTTTCCTGACTCTCTGAATTGCTGTTTAGCACTCTTACTTCACCTCTGCCTTTCTCCCTGTATATTGTCCTGTGATACTTAGGGGTAAGAAGGTTTATGTTTTTAAAATATATGAGGTAGCAGTTTGCGCGGGTTTCACGGATTTGGGTGAACCATACAAAGACCTTGCCTTCTTTGCAACTCTTTATGGTCAGCTCTTCCAGGACTGGAATGATCAAATGAAGAAGGGGAGATGGTCCCAGAGTTGATAATGAGGCAAAATAAAGAAGACACGATGGAAATATCTAAAAACAGGTGTTCATGTCACTTGTTCTCTCTATCTGCTGTCTACAAAGAAACATTTCTGCACGTGATGCTACTGCTGAACCTGAAAATCGTGGAGGACATTAGATACCCAGAACAGGACAGGCAATCTGTGAGCAATATGCCTAAGCAGATAGAAGGGATGGGGAGGAGAGGGCTGAGGAATGGAATGCTGCACCATGGGCTATGTACTGAGTGGGTATTTCAAACCAAGTACTGTGCTGTACAATGATTAACAGCAGAAGTACCTTCTGCTGGCACTGCAAAGTGGTGTGGCTGCACTTCAGTTTGATATATAGGTAGCTAAATCAGTATGATTAGACTGTGCAAATTAAATTGATGTAACATCATACAGGCATTGCCTGGAGAAGAAAGAATTTGATTTTCGGAAATGCCGGATACTTGCGAAGTTCAGCTGCCTAGGGATTGCTTTGAAAAAATTGAGTCTTTGGTGTGGTGCCTTTGTTTAGCCAGACAAAGATATAATTTTTAAGGTAAAGGACAAGGAACAGAGAAAGAATTCATAAGAAGCTATGAGAAGTAAAGAAAAAAATTCTCAAAATAATATTTAGACTCAGGAAAATTCTATGAAATGGAATAAAAACACATGTCATCTAATATCCAGAGTAAAATTCCCATTATTAAAGTATTTTCATGAAAGGGTTAAATGAATATTTAGGGAATTGGTATTATCATAGGAAATTTGTCACTGTGCGGTCACTACTTCACATTCAGCTATTTTCAGTTTACTGCCCAATACAAAATTATTCTGATAGCCACCGTTAATTTTCTAGAGCATTACTAAGAACACTATTTGCACTACTTACTAAAAGCGTTAAAGGAAAGAACAAGTACAAGTACTTTCTTTCCCCCAGAAGTCAGCTCTCAAGGCTGTAGTAAGGGAACTATCATTTTTATATACCATCAACTCCTGTAAAATCTTAGATTCCTTTAAAAGTATCTGGTATTTTTGCCTGTACTTTTGGTATGGAAATGTTTCAAATTCAGGTTACTCCTACATCATCAAGGTGAAAGAGACCTACCTCATTTAAATTTAATTAATGAATTGTTAACTCTGAGATCTAATGATGACATTAAACTGACACTATACTTTTAATGTCATATCATGTCCTTTTTGCAGAATCGTCCAGGTACTTTAGTATCTGTTCTTTAATAATGCATTTCAGCCTTCCGGGAGCTGTGAAAGACAATGTCGTCTTTGCCTTCAGGAATGCAGTGAGACAAAAACTTTTTTTTGAGAACTTTTTGGGAGTCCCCTTTTTACATGGCCAAGTAGAAGACCTCACTTTTCAGGATAAAGCTGAAAATAATACAGATTTCAGCAAAGAATACCAGAATATAGCTTCTATTTTATGCTTGTTACATCTTTTGGGACTGTGTTTAATGAAGTTTGGTAATCTTTCAGATTTACTATGCCTTTCATTACTGAATATATTAGTAGCCCATAAAAAATCTTTTCTATGCCCAAAATGCGCTGGATGCAAATAAACAAGCAGTAGAAGTGCCATTATTTCTGACAGGTGGCATGAACTCTACCTTCTCTAAATACAAGTTGAAATCTGGGCTATTGGAAGAGTCCAGTCAGTGATGCGAAGCAGCTTTCAGTCACTGAGCTGAACTGTGGAGCCTCCATGATATGTGCTCTGTGTTCAAACTTGCTGGATTGTAGAAAGCAAGTATAGAAAGCAACTTTAGAAGACATCTTACAGTTACACACACACACACAGAGAAATAAAGGCCTGATCTGGTGAAAGGGGAGAGGCAACAACGGAGAACTGTGATTAATTTTCAACAAAGAACATGACAAAACTGGACTAATCATAAAGTATGTCACAGGATGATGGCAAGTGTTAATGCCCAAATCATTCTTATTTAATTCCAAAGAAACGACTCATCTGTACAACTCAAGAAATCCCCAAACATATGCAGAATGTTTAAGGATTCTGCTTCAGCAAAAATAATAAGAAAAGGGATGGATGTGAAAAAGGGTTGAAATGAGTTGCAACAGCACTGGAAGAAAAGCTAAAGAAACAAACAGATAAGTAGAAGGTGTCAGATCATTTGTGATCTGGTTGTACACTCCACCATGAATTGCATTTTTATTTATTTTTTTTTTTTTAAATTCTGGTTTTGGTTGCATGCTGCACAAAATAGTCTCTTGAACTAATGAGGATAGTTAGAATCAGGGGCTGATGCTCAACCCAGGGGAAGAGGGAGTGTCATTCCCTTACTGTGCTCATCCCTGAACTCGTAGTCTCTGCATTGCTGATAGGCACTTCTAAGAGCTGCCAGTAGTGTCCGTGACTTAACTGAGCTGTATGGGAGAGAGGAAATACAGTGATGTGCTGTTCTGCTGCCTTTTTATTCCTGACACACCCCATATGCTGAGATGGTGGGTGGCAGTAGGAGAGCTGGCACATTAGCAGCAGTGTGCTCCCTGTGCCAGGGGAATAATCTATTGGCTAGTTAAATCTCGTTTCTCCTTCCTGAGTAGCACTAAGAGGCAAGATCTTCACAGAAAATACGTCTCTGGGAGTGTGTGATAGTGCAGTCTAGAGGATGGTCTGAAGCTTGTGCCTTGAAGCTCTATTTCGATTATTGATTTTAATATATTTTAAAAAAAACCCCAACAAACAAACAAACTCTAAGCAGTCTAAAACTCGAGTCCGTTACCAATTCTTATGGAAATAATACAACTGTTGTGCCTTTGTTAGGTTTTTAGGTATGTATATACATGGGAAAACTCACTACACCAGAAAATTCAAGTAAGCAAATCAAAGCAGAAACACAAAAACTTCTTATTTTCTCTGTTAATAACATTGCTTGTTAAACAGAAGTTGGCATAGAATCCTGGCGTGAAATTGCCAAGAAAAGATTGTTAATTTGGCATAAGCTTTAAGTTGTTTCATTCAGTATCGTATGAAAATAAGTAGAATTATATGTGTGTTTGTGATTTGTATTGCTAGTGAAAAAGAGGATTTACATCACAGGGAAAATAGGTGTGCACCATCAGGGGGAGTTCATGTTCATCTGACAACTTCAGGACTTGGCAAAGAAATACAGTAAGCTTGGAGGCAAGCAGCAGAGAAAATATCCTGCAATGTTTTGCTGGAAGAAGCAAAATAGAGCAGAATCAATCATCTTTTCAATGAGAGTTTAAGGTGACTTGGGCCTTGCTCTTAGCTCTGCAGAGGACTCGTACACATACACCCTTCTTTAATATGCATAGAAGACTTCTTCCAGCAGGGTTGGTACAGAGCTCCTCTTTTATAACTGAGACCTCCATCTCCTGGGGCTTATTACCCTCTGTAGAGTTACAGAGGCTGCTGAATAGGGAGTGGTCTTCGTTGCCTTTGAGCAATTATGGTCTGCTCCTTACACATCAAAGTACTTGATGGCTTTGCTAGTTAGCACAAGAAAGCTCCAAAACTGGGGGGGGGGGGAAAGACCCTCGAACAACATAGTTATTAATTGACCTTTTTGTCTTACTGTAATGCTGTAAGTATCCAGAGGTATTTAGTCTTACTTCCCCCCCCCCCCCCCCAAAGCTAAATTTCTGTTTCTTTGTATGTATCTATGGATGCCATGGAGCTCCACTGGCAGAGTTTCTGCTCAGTTCAGCTTGGATGTGTACGAAGATGGTTCTTTACACCTACCTTTTATATGAGGACTCAAATCAGAGTAATATCATGCAGTATGTGGAATAAAATCCTGATTCCACTGAAGTCAGTTTGGTTTTCACTGTTGGTTTCGTTTGGACCAGGATTTTAACTGAAGTTAGCTGGAGATAGGATGTTTTTTGCAATGGATTCCTGGTGCTGAAATCTTTCTTCACATCTGGAATAAGGCTAGAGATAGCACAGGAATGCAGCGGAATTCAAGGGATGGCAAAAATAAAAGCACTTTGACAGGATTAGGACAATGCAATAGAATGTAGATTGGTAAAGTGGCCTAACACATTAGCACCTCTGTTCCTCCCATAGCTCCTCTTTGCCAGAAGCCACTGCCGTTCTGACAAGGGTAGCAGAAGGGAAAATGCTACTGCACTTAAATTATTTTTAGTTCACAATCAAACACATTAATTTAAAAATAAAAATGCTCTGCTGGTAATGAAGTGAGGCAGCTGCAGAACAGATTTTTCTTTTGCCACGAGTATGACAACCTCTGGTAGAGAAGCAGAGAGGACAATTTGAAATTACAGGCTCCTAAACCACTCCAAAAGGATTTATTAAAGGATGTCTGTCAGAGCCAGAAAGTATAGTTGTAAGAGCTGTTATTTTGTACAAGAGGAAAATTCTGTTGGTGTAAGAATTATTACCTTTTTCTTATGTATTTAAAAGTCTTGGGTTTGGGTAAAGAGAAGTCAAGGGTTTGTACCGAAAGAGTTCTGCAGATACAAAGATGTACTAAGTAGTTTTGATTAATATTGAAATCATTGTTAAAGGGGGAAAAACAAACCAAACCAAAGAGGTACAGCAAAGGAAGAAGGTATCTTTGAACCTACTTCTGTGCATTGATATTTAGGATGCTTTTGATACCTTCCTCCTGACTGGCATATGTAGTATTGAGGCTAGCAATACAAAGTCAGATAATAGAATTGCTTTGGAGAGACTTCTACTTGCCTTTCTGTCCCTCAGTGGATTTGTGTGGATTTTGCTGAAATTCACTGTCCGCTTTATTTTGTTCGTTACCTTGTTCCGTGCTACGCAGTAGGAGAGCAGTAAGTTATCAGACATAGGGACTGAAAGGGAAAATGAAGATAGCCTTCTTGTTCCATAAGAAGTGGGAGATGAAGCAGCAAAGAAGACAGGAAGACTGATTCAGGAAGATAACACAGTAGCTTACAACATGGAGGACAAGAGAGATCCTTAAAGGTAAAAGAACTGACAAAATTTCACAGTAGGCACTAGTGGGAGATGAGAATCCAAGGGAAACATCATGCCATGTGAGAAACAAGCTTTCCTTGATCACAACATGCCATGATGTTTCCATGATAGCACTGTCTAGGAAACCATTAACAGTCGTGAGAAGGGAATACAATATCTGACAAGTTTTTGTTTTGTTTAAAGAGGTACACATTAAAAATACATCTAACATATGGGACACAAAGAATCTAAATAATGTTATTAAACTTCTGGTAGATGTGAATCTCCAGGGATGTTTATGTATGCTTTTGAAGAAAACGGAAAAACATTAGTTTTTGCATTTCCAGTCTTAATTCATCATTTTATTTTGTTCTGTTTAAAGAAATCTATGCAGAATTATTAAGTTACTCAAAATAAGCCCAAAACAGAAGACTGAGTTTTATAAACATTTTACATATTTGTGTTTAATTTGTTGAAAATAGTATAAAATCTGCTCACATTTGGCATCCCAAATACAAATATTAGGAACCCAATCCCCGATGCAGTATAATTTTTAACAGGGTGATTTAACAGTCTTCCAAGAGATATTGTGCACACTTTTATTTTAGAATAAGGAATTTTATTTTAGTATAGGAAAAAGAATATGTGCGCATGCCTTTGTGCCTTATGAACTGAACTACTGTGTGTTAGTTTCCGTGCACATCTGCATTCACTGCAGAAGAAAAAGAAAACAAAGTCCCACCAACAGTATTTGATTTGGAAATGTATTTATGTAGCAGGCACAAAAAATTAGGCTAGGAGATCACAGTGCATAAAGGGTCTTTCACCTCTAAAATATAAACCTTCTATCTTCTAGCACAGGAGGGTTAAATGCAGAGCTTTTAAGTTGAGAAAATATGCAGTTCATGTGAAAGGTTTGATAGCACTATATACCCACCAAAAGCTTAAATGTGCCTGACTGGTTTTATGGAAGACAGTAAATTAGTCTTTCCTTTACCTTTGACAGGTGAGAAGCAGTTCTTGCATGACCGGTGGCTATCACCATACATCCGCTACCACACAGGTGAGGCTTTCAGTTTCAAAATGATGACTGGTAAGAAAAACAAGATGTCTTTCCTGGTTATAAATTTAACTCTTCTATGATTAGTCTGGGCCAATTAGGACACCCCTGGGGTTCAGACTATGGCTGAAGAACAAGCTTGAAAGCCTGATTAGCTGAGGTCTCTTGATACTTGTTCTTGGTAGTAAATGCTGGCACATATAGTATTGATTTTCATTTAGATATCTTAATGTTTCCAGACAATCCTAGCAGATGTGGGCTGAACTCAGATCTACGAGAGTGCTGGGCTGCAATCTGCAAGCATTTTTCTTGCCATTTTGTTTCATTTTTCCTAAACTTAACTGATTTGGAATCAGGAGATATAAATGAAAAATGCAGAGTTTGCCTATCAATCATGGCATGTACAAACATTGCTACTGCCCTTTTCTAACATCCTATTACCACTGGGTAGTTGGCTAGTCAAACAGGAATAAAAATTACACTGCAAACATCATAAGTTAGGCTTGATTTGTTGAGCAAGAAGCCTGACAATTCTGTAAGAGTTATATACCTCAGCCTCGCTGAAAATCAGCCTTGTTATGGCTCTGGTACGTCTATAAAGATTGTTCATTTCATATAAAACAGCTACCTGCACTGAAAGGCCTGAAAGGAAGAATGATGCTGGTTATAAATATAGAGGAAAATCTATTTGTCTGCCCCTTCGTGCTGTTAGCAAGTCACACGATGCAGCCCTTATGCTGTTCCTAGGCAGCAGGGGGAGTTTTCCATGGCCACCTTTTGCTTTCATCTTCTGGCCTGGACTGAAGCACATCATCTCTCTTTGTCATATGAGATAAAGCAATGAAGTGTGACCAGTGCCACTGCATTGCACTCTGCCCACCAGGAGCACGTTAATGATAATGAAAAACTATACTGCACCACATTTAAACTAAATGTGAGCGTAAGGCTGTCTGTCGGCAGACTGGTATAACAGTTAATGTCATAAAAGATAAATAGAAATTATTAGAATTGGCTTGGAAGGGATTTTTTATAGAGCAGGGTTGTATTCCTTTACAGATACATTATCAGACTGTTAAATCTAATTTCAGACTACTGGGCAATTAAAATGATTAACATTATTTACTCATATAGTTCGATTCATTAAAGTTTTAAACACCCTTTACACACTATTTATGTTGAAAATGGAGAAATAACGTGTTAAAATGTCTTGGATCATTAATCATTCAAATTTCCTGTATAACTACTTTCTCAAAACCTTAGCACCGCAGTGAATATTTACAAACCTCAGAGGCATTTTTGAAAGGATGAACAAAATCAAATTCCACCCACCTCTGATATGTCCAACAGACCTTTGGTAGTTCCCAGACACTTTGTGCTTGCAAGAAAAATCAGGCAGAAAATTCCGAAAAGATTGTTTTAAAAGTTATCCTACCCAGGGACTTGTACAAGTCTTATCTGTCTTCACCTGGGGGCTTGCTCCCTCTGATATTTGAAGGTAACAGTATGGATGCTGTTACTGAAGCTAATAGGAACTCCAAGTATAAAGTCTTGTGTACTGAAATGAAAATATACTCTGAGTCTGGCACTTAGTTTTCAAGTGTGTCAGATGGAATTTTTTATTATCTACTGACAAACCAGTTTATTAGATGGATATAAGAAGAGATCTTCAGGCTAGTAAATGCTGCCATTCGTTAGAGGTGAAACACCCACTTGCCTTCTGTGTTGGCATTTGTAACAACTTCTGAAACACTGTGGGAAAAGTCATGAAAGCCTGTATACAGTATGTGACAAGACAATTATAAACCATATTTTAATGCTGGTCTTTTGAAAATATTAAGTCTGCAGGCTTTTTAGTGGTTTGACACACTGTTATGTGGTTTGGTTTGTGGTTGGTGGGGTTTTTTTTTGTTTTTTATTCCTGCACCTACTGAAAATCATAGAACCATAGAATGGTTTGAGTTGGAAGGGACTTTAAAGATCCTCTAGTCCAACCCCCCTGCCACGGGCAGGGACACCTTCCACTAGACTGGGTTGCCTAAAGCCCCATCCAACCTGGGCTTGAACACTTCCAGGGATGGGGCACCCACAACTTGTCTGGGCAACCTGTTCCAGTGTCTTACCACCCTCACAGTAAAGAATTTTTTCCAAATATCTAATCTAAATCTATCCTCTTTCAGTTTAAAACTGTTACCCCTCATCCTATCACTACACTCCCTGTTAGAGAGTCCCTCCCCATCTTTCCTGTAGTCCAGGAGTGCCGCCTTCATCCATGCAGGCCTCCTGGCATTTTTGCCTGATTTCTTTGCTGGGATGCATTGCTCCTGAGCTTGGAGGAGGTGATCCTTGAATATTAACCAGCTTTCTTGGGCCCCTCTTCCCTCCAGGGCTTTATCCCATGGTACTCTACCAAGCAGATCGCCCAAGAGGCCAAAGTCTCCTGTCCTGAAGCCCAGGGTAGCGAGCTTGCTATGGACCCTCCTTGCTGCCCTATGGATCTTGAATGCCACCGTTTCACGGTCACTGCAGCCAAAGCTGCCCTTGAGCTTCACATTCCCCACCAGCCCCTCTTTGTTGGTGAGAACAAGGTCCAGCATAGCACCTCTCCTTGTTGGCTTCTCTATCGCTTGGAGAAGGAATTTGTAATCAACGCATTCCAGGAACCTCCTGGATTGCTTATGCCCTGCTGTGTTGTCTCTCCAACAGATATCGGGGTCGTTGAAGTCCCCCATGAGGACCAGGGCTTGTGAAAATGAGGCTGCTCCTATCTGTCTATAGAGGGCCTCATCTGCTCGGTCTTCCTGGTCGGGTGGCCTATAGCAGACCCCCACTATAATGTCACCTGTCCCTGCCCTCCCTTTAATCCTGACCCGTAGGCTCTCGGTCAGCTCCTCACCCGTCCCCAGGCGGAGCTCCGTGCATTCCAGCTGGTCATTGACATAGAGAGTTGACACCCCTTTCTTGTCTCCCCTGCCTGTCCTTCCTAAAGAGCCTGTATCCTTCCATTCCAACACTCCAGTCATAGGAGCCATCGCACCACATCTCTGTGATGCCAGTGAGATCATAGGCCTGCAAGCAAGTGCGTGTTTCTAATTCCTCTTTATTCCCAATGCTACGTGCATTTGCAGAGAGGCATTTAAGTTGGGCCCCTGATGAAGCTGATTTGCTGGCTGGAATTCCTTTGTGCTGCTCTTGAGGTTCTCTCCTGCTGACCAGTGATCCCTCTCCAGGCTCTGGGCATCTATTGCTGGCACTAGCATCAAACTGGTAGGAGTGGGATGGATATGTCTGGGCCTTTTTGAAAGAAATGCTGTAAATTACAATGAGCGGTTGGATATAATCTAGACTCTAGTCCCATATTCTGGGAAGCCAAATTATGGTGTTTGCCTGTCCCTGGAAGCAACGGTAGAACTTGTGGCCCATGAACTGCCTCATATCGCACCAGGTAAGAAAGCTCAATATTTGCACGTCAGAAGTTCAAAGCAGCACACAGGGCTGCGGGAAGCATGCTGCCTGTGTCACTGAATGTCCTGTTTCTCAGACAGGCTGTAGGCTCAGTAGGCCAGATATGCTGAACAAGCGTGGTCATTACTCTTCCTGTGGTACTATTAGTAAGAGGAAGAGGTAATTATAATTAGCCTCTCTGAAATCACCCGGGGCTCAGCCGATATGTCAAAAATGTAGATGGTATTAAACACTTAAGTCGCAGCTATATTTTCCCAGCCGGCAGCATGATCCTAGTACCAATACCATATTTAGTATGCTAGGGTCTTTCACTTTGAGAATCTCAAGGAATATTCAGATTCTCTCCTAGATGCCTAGTTCAGGAGCCATGCGCTCCCTGGGTAGACAGTGGAGAAGTGGCTTCCTAATTTAGGTGTTCTGGATTAGGCCCGGTTATCTTACAGATTTACTAAGGAACACTGCCTCCTAATTTGCTCACGTGAACAGGATGCCCAAATTCAGTTAGAGACAAGTGCAGTAATCGTAGGATCATTAGTAAATGATATACTGACAATGAATATGGGCCCAGTCAAGTGGCTCGTGTTCCAGTAAGATTTGACAGTATGAGAGGGTCAACTAGCTGTAGAGGATCCACACAACTGTTCTGGAAGAGACCATTTTTTACCTCTTTAATGTGCCAGTTTCTCCCTTTATCCCATTACTCTTATTCTCTGTGTAAGACTGCCTGACATAGCAAGTGGCTCACTCCAGAATCAAACTATGCTATTTTACAGTACCGTGTACTGTATCTGATGTGGTTCTAACTCTAGACAATAAAGGGAACTGTCAGTCTCTATCAGTGAGGATGTTTCTAATGCTGTTCCACCATTTATTTCAAGAGCAACACGAGCAGAGCCTTTCCCTTGAGAGACTGACAGCTGTTACAATCTCTGCAATACTATAAGCTTTTGCTGACTTTAGGGAACAGAAATCCCAGAGGTACTCCTCAATTTCATCTCAGTGTATGGTGCTCTAAGCCAGCTCATCAAATCGGCACACAGAAGCACTACACCATTGCAGAATAGGCCTGATAATTAACAGCTATTCAGATGAATATTAAGATAAACCACTTTCAATTTGCTTAACTTTTTCCTACCCCGAATCCAGCTGGAGGGAGGCAAGGTGGAGAAGTAGTCTCCTAAACTTGGACTGAGATCACTACCTGTCATCTTGCTGCTGTCAGCTACGTCCTATGTGTCCGTGTCTTATTCAGAAGCCTGGGACTTCAGCACATTTGTGATCTCTGGTGTCACTGTGATAGTTGTGACTGCTGCCACCTCCTTCCAAACTTTTCTTGTAAATTTGGATGGCGGAAGGTGGGGTGAGGGAGGGAATCTAAAGGACTGAAAAGGGCTTCCCTATTCGTATTGGAGTAGGGAGAACAGGAAATACTCCTGTTGCATTGGTTTTATACACCAGAAATTTATCCATCATTTTGGTTTGTGACAGAGTTTTGGTCTTCAAGTTGACCTAGCTGTGTTTGGTCTCATGGTATTAGTATCGATTTGGATGCCCCGAGTACCTTTGCCTAAGCCTAGCTCTCCTGGGGGTTGTTGGACTTGTTTCCCCACGGGGCTGCAGATGAGTTGTACTCAAATGATCAGTGAGAGGAGTATACTGAGCTGAAAATATAAACCCAGAATACCACAAAACCTCACAGATATCAGTGAAATACAGAATACAAAATTTAGTCCAGGTCTCTGCCTTTTCTATTTTGCTAATAATCAAAATTATATAAGATGGGAATGACTTTTATGGTCGATATATCTGGGAAATTATTTTTCCTTTGAGTTTTTCAGACTTCTTATACCTCCCATTGATTTTGATTATTTACTGTTTGACAAGGGGAACACAGGCAGCCCATGCTGTGCGAAAGATCAGAGGTGCCTTCATTCCTCAAGGCTATTGCCTTCTTTAATTCTTCAGTGTAGGATCAGTGAACTGATTGCATTTTCTTCTATTTGACACTTTATATTTCACATTTCTTCATCAAACTATGGTAACATGCTCTCTTTTAGAGCAGGCTGCTCTGAGAATATAGCCTTTTTGACTTGGCCATTATTATAACACTTTGGTGACTTGTAACAGCAACTTTCAGCCACTGTCCTGATTAACCATCTTTCAGTTAAACTGGATGGAGTTGAGTATCTTGTTAATCCACTTTCTGTGCTTTTCTTTTATTGGTGTTACATGTATTTCATATTTAATCATCACATGATGTGACTTGAGGGCAGTTGTTCTTTGATTTTTTTTTCTTCAACCAGGATAGTCTTACAGGCCTGAGGGGAGATTTTTTTAGCTGCAAACACTGTATGCCAAATCTGGAAGTACAAAACACAGATCAAATATTTGCAAATACAAACAAATAGATGTATAATCGATTTGGGCACATAGTTACGCGTGTGCATTTTTGAAAAAACGACTCCTTGGACAGACATGTTTTACAATGGTGGGAAAGAAGCCAAGGGATACGGGTGTTTAGAGTCTTGCTGCTTTCTAAGTGATCCACTTTCTATTAGAAAATAGTTAATGTAAGTATCTAAAATAGAAAAAAACAGAAGTTAGTTCTGTCAAACCTGACTTTAGGTCATGGTTCCAAAAATTTTGATCAAATAGGCTTCTCTCTCCTTTCCTCTATTGTAAGATATGCTATACAATATATATTTCCAGTGACTAATGTTTGTGCTGTGAGTCCCTGTAGATGAAAACTTGGGTGATGTTAGATCAAAGTCTCCAGTAATTTCATAATTTCTTTATGAAGAAATGCTTGTTTTCAGCTGTAGTTGGCATCAGTCTAAATGAATCAGTAAAATGGGATGATCTCAGCTCATATAAATAATAACAGCCTTCTCCTGTTAGAAATGCCTTTCTTCTGGAAAAGCCAGTTGTCCCACATTAATGCATTTCTAATCAGAACCACTAAGCCCCATGTGGTATTTTTTAACACATTTGAGAACCCTGGTTAAGACAGAGTTCTAAATGTACTGGAAACCAAAGTTCATTGTCGTTCAACACTCAAGAGAATGTACAAAGAGTATACCCTTGTATTTCTGTGTTATCCTGCTTATCAGTTTCATAGTACTGAGTCTCCTTCTCTTTCCTCCTCCCCTTTCTCTGCTTTTTGTGCAATGGCCTTCATGTTACCATATTACAAGGTTTATCCTCTCTTTCCCTCTTAAACATAATGAACGTCAGAAAAGGTCCCTGAGGCATAAACAAAAACCAAGAGGGGAACGTCCCAGAATACCAGGGGATGGTGAGGAAGGAAGTCCACAATAGTTCAGACTAACAAAATACTAGAGCTTAAGATAGAGCCTGCCTATAGAAATGCTGCTTGAAAAGAATTTGTTCACATTTTTGTGGAAAGAAAAAAAAAAAAACCTTAAAAGATACTTTTATCTTATAAGATACTTTTGATTCTGTTTATTTTTTAAAACAATGGCATATACTTCCTCTGAGTCATCATTAATTGATTTGCCAAAATCTCATATTGTGGCATGTAAGGTAGAAAACAAACATGAATTACTAGAGTCAATATTACCTAAAATTTCTCATGCTGTGGAGGCCCTTCAAAATCTAAGTGCATCAAAACCCCCTATGTTTCAGGTTTAACTCTGAATTTTTACTAGTTCAATGCAGATCTTTTAGCAAAAGTTGTGCTGAAATACACAATTAAAATAAAAAAGTTAACATAGTGTTTTCTAAAATATACTCTTTTTAGTCACAGAATCGTATAATAATGTAGGTTGGAAGGTCAGCTAGTCTAATCACCTGCCTAAAGCAGGGCCAACTACGTGAGGTTGCTCAGGACCATGTCAAATTCAGTTTTGCATATCTTCAAGGGTGGAGATTGCATGGCCTCACTGGGTCCTTGTTTCAGTATTTGACCACCCTCTTGTTAAGTAAGTAAGTAAATAGGTAAGCTAATAAAATTTTCTCATGTTGCAACTTGTGTTTCAGGGATGTGGAAGCCTGAGGGTAGACTTTTCAAGTAAAAGCAGCGTCAAAAACGCTCAGTACCCTGACTTCCTCTTTGTCACTAGGTCTCCTGTGCCCACATTTTCTTTAGTCTTCCTTTTGTTGCTGTTGTACTTAAGGAAACCCTTCCTGTTCTTCCTAACATCCCTCACTAGTTTTAGTCTGACTTTCCTAAATCCATCCCTACGTTCTTGGGCAAGGTCTCTGCTTGGTAGCCTGTTCCCACTCTTACCTTCTGTGTGTTTCCCTTCCACATCAGCAGAAGTTCCTTGTTCATTCATGCTGGCCTTCAGACACACTTCCTCAAACTCTTGCGTGTTGGAATGGACTGATCTGGCCTTTGAGGAGGTTTTATGCGACAAAAAAAAATTCAAGAAGGGAGGGGCGGGGAAATCAATATTTTAATTTCCAGTTCTGGCCTGGTAATTACAAGGTAAGCAAATATATTTCTGTGTATAAGATAGGAAGGAAAACTGCCCTTAATGGCAAATTTGGCAACAGAAGGAATGAGAGGGAATGGAGAGTGGTAATGAAAGGGTTTAATTACAGCACGCACAATTCAGAGCTTGCGGAAAACTGAGATAAAATGATGAATTCTGTCTTGAGGACCTATAGTTCAACTCTTCTTCCTAGCATAAATAGAACTTGTGCAGAGTGATTGTCTAGCTGACAAACAGTTCTGTGTTACTTCATTATACTGAACATCTTTTCCTTCAGAATTTTTACATTTATTTTTAATCAGAAGATTGTGAGGAAAAATTAATCACTGGCCACGACACACTGCTTTTTGACAGAACTGTATCCATTTAGGTGGAGGATAGAGCTTACCCTCTTTCTGGGTGTGCATGACTTTTAAATGGTCTAAACCATGCAGGATGGAAAAAGACCTTATCAGAGGCACACTTAGAAAGAAGTGCCTATCTGAAATTATTGTTCAGCACACCTGGAGTCTCTTTCAAGTCATATGAGGCTACTTCCCACAGTGTCAGCATGAAATGGTTATTCCAGGAGGATAACAGAAGCTAGAAATTTAGTTAAAATGTGTTCACATGCAGAAGGAAAACCAAGCATGCCAATGCACTTCCTCTAGTTAACTTAAATTGCCCCTCTGACCCTGCAGTGCTTTTCACTGATGTACTGCTGTAACATTACTCGAATGACATTTTGTCATTTGCTGAACGTTAACCTGCAAAAATGCTATCTTTGCTCCTTCACTTTGAGACAGGATGACATGCACTGCAGCCCCCAGTTGTTGGGGGGTAATTTTATGCTCCTTTCCTGACAGACAGGTTCCAACAGCACCATATGTCAAAAACTCCCAACCAATTCCAGTCATGTACCCACACCGTCCAGCTGTCACGGCTATAATTATTGAAACTAAAGCCCAAAGAAGTTCGTAGTTTTGGAAATACTCTAGTCTCCTTAGATCTTTACTACTGATGTTATAGCTGATTAGGACCCTGCCAGCCTTCTGTTGGTCTCTTGAAAACTGCTGTAATTCTCATTCATCATGGAAGCTAACCAGCTGCTCCACAGCCATCCCCTCAAATGTGTTGCTTGATGTTATACTTTGCTGTTGTCCTGACCTTGATACTTTGGATGTTCAAACAAAGGCTACTTATTATGTTGGAGTTGGTACAAAAGAATCCAGTTAACTACGTTCTGCACAGAAAAATGAAAACATTTTTAGGTAAGTACCTGGTGTCCCTGTGAAGATTGCTATGAATCCGCACTCATTTCTCGGTCATCCTGCTACATTTTCATGACCATTTCAGGCAGGGGAGTGAGAGGCTGTGACCTCCTGGAATGTTCTCCTGTCGGGCTGACGCTGAGCTTTTGGCAGGAATATCTATCTTGTCTCTTAGCAGAGACAAAAGGGACTCCTGTAATCAGAGTTTTGAGCCTTTATGTTCACTTTTGTCGCTTTTATCCAAGTGTAATGTAGCTTAACATCTTTTGATTCTCTTTGAAACTTTGGTCTGAGTAGAGAGTTCAGCTATTGGCTTTTTCTATGAAAATCTTAAAGCTAAAAATTTTATGATCTTGAGGTGTTTATAAGTTTTAACCTTTTTGACAGCCTTTGCATTCATATCCGTTGCAGTGCTAGATATGTGTGGTACATAAAGCAGCACCTTTTTAGATTGCATTTTCACATTGTTTTCTTTTTCGTCTCCAGGAATCAGGCCCTCTTGTACCCATCGCAGTAGCTTCACTGACAGCGTTAGTTATGTTTTTCTGGTTTGTTCATTCACTTAGGAGGCATTTTTTTATTCTAAATATATGAAGGCTTTTAAATTTAAATAAAAACCATGTAATTTAGATGGCTTATATTTTGATCAAATAGTGACTTGTAATCTAGTCCATAGACTCCAATATACTGCTCTCAACCTGGATTTCCTAAACTCTTTTGAGATGTTAGGTAAGAAATTGTCAATACATTTAAAGAAGAAATGTTTTATGGATGAGAAGAGATTTTAAAGTGTGAAAAGCCTGGACTGAGTTGGAATTCCTAGACTGGAACAACTGACTAATTTTATGAAGAAAATGAAAGAGGGAAATTTGTTAAACCTATTCTTTAGCAACTGCCTTTTAGTAATGAAGAAACTATTTCAACAAAAACCATCACCAAAAGAAAGTGGAATTTTATATTGTTGGTGAGAAAGCTCACAATGACTTTGAATATTGGAAGAAAATCAAGTGTGGTGTCATGCAGATCACTGGCTCCTATTTACAGGCAGCAAGGATGATGTAGATTTAAAAGGCAGACCAGATTTTTCTGAATACACATAAGAAATTATCCCAAACAGAAAACAAGCTGTCTCTAATTTATGGTTAATTCATAGTTCTAAGATACCATTTAATGGTCAGATTGGGAAAGAACGATGAGATTTGATCCAGTGGATCCTAAGGTCCTCATTGTTTCCCAAATCTCCAGTTGCAGGATCTTGTACTTTTTTACTAACTAGCTCTTGGTGGAAGCCTGAAGTCAACAACTTCTGGACAATTGATTGCACCTGACCCCACTTTTGGGAATCCTGGTAGTCCTCCTTAAAGCGAGCTGAATTATAGGTGAAGTGCAACTGTTCAGTAGGAGCCTGAAGGAGAATAAAAAGAGTCACCAGTCAAAGAACTCAATACAGCTGGATGGCCAAAGACATGGAAAGAAAGTAAATAAGGAGAAAAACAACTGGAGAAGCAATCAGCGTAAAAGCAGCAGAAGGATGTGTAAAGAGAAACATGACACATGGATTGTATCACAAATAAGAGAGCTGAGTGAGACGTTTGAGCTGGTTGTGTCAGCAGTGAAAGACAAGCCTGAGCAAATGGTTTAGGACAGCGAGCACAGAATAAGTGATGGAAAGAATATTTCAAAGCGCTATATAATGTGGGGTACAAGATAGATGAAAGAGTTTTTTAGAAGTTTCCCAGTAAAAATGAAGGAGAGAATACATGTTGGAATTTTGAGACATAGAAAAAAATCATTAACAAACTTGAAAGAAAAAGGTGAAAGCATAAGTGCAGGGCTCTGGCTAGCATGCAACAACATTGAATAAAACACAACCTGTTCAGAACAACAAGACTTACAAAAACCATCCAGGACTGAATGAGTAGGGGAAAGTGAAAAGAATACAGATCTGCTTCAGAAAATAATAAGAAAGAAATGCTTACAGAATGTATGAGGAAGATACAACTGATATTTTCAAGTGATATTTGTAATAAGACAGAAATTGGTGCAGATACAATATAGCTGAATCTACTAAAATCTTTCATAGTCTTGAAAATAGCTTTAGCAAGCTACCTGGCAGAAATGGCATATTTTGGGAGCTTATGGCCACCAAAAACCTTAGTTAAACTAGCAGAAAATATTTACAGGAAGTTATAAATTGCAATTAGAGAAGAAGCCGATAGAAAGGATTTCCATGATCACTGGAGTGGGACAAGCCAGGCTGCTGTTACTGCCTTTGTTCAGTTTAGGATTGGTTTTGAATTAAAAGATTAAGGGAGAGGGGGCAAGAATCATATTGTGTGAGAAAACAGTGAAAAAGCTTAGCTTGTCAGAGGGTATCATCTTACGGCTTCATTAAAGAAGCATCAGAGGTTCCTCAGAGAAACTAAGACCAATAAGCAAAAATTCAGACTGAGGGTCAGCATACAGAGAGAAGGAATGAAGTCTGAGACAACTTAAAAGGGACTGTTGAAAGACAGTTTGAGGAATTTCAGGTAAGTGCTCTTTTCCTTTTGCCTCCTCTTTGATAATAGTTCTATTTCTTCTTACCAAACTGAGTCTCTTGTGTCAGTAAAATTATCTTCAATATAAACTTTTAAAAAAGAGAATGTGTGGGAAATAGCACCCTGGAAAGCTGTATGTGGAGCTTTCATACTTAACCTAATGGATCTAAGTATTAAGCAATCTGGAGAGGCCAACTTAGTTGAGAGCACTCATACAACTGATGGCTAAGATACCACTACTAATTCATAACAAGTTTGAATGTTCTCAGTGATGTAGATGTCAAGTCCTTTTCCCTCTTGTTGTATCTAACAAATAATTGGGAAATTTCCTAAACCCCTTAGATTTATGTAAATGATAGTCAAGTGCCCACTTTGCATCTACCGTGTGTAATCGGGGAGACTGTGGGGTTTTAATGTTTTGATTTAAATAAAAGTTGGAAACAATTGTAAAAAGGGCTTTGGTTGATTATATGTAACTTCCTTATCCTTCTGGAAATTGTAGTTGGAGATCATGTAGAACATGCTTAATTCTCTATTGTTACATAGTATTACCAAAACAAACGCAAGCTTAATAGAGCAATGCTAGACGTTGCAGCAGGATTGCTGCAAAAGGGTTCAAATAGGGAGCTCACTGGCTCAGTAAGTACTATGTTGAGTTGGATATGGAATCTTTACTTGCATGCAAGAAAAAAATGAAAGTGATTTCTCTGATTTATTGATTTATTGTACTTATGCTAACTGAGGCAAAGAAAGTACCCAGCTCTCCTAGGAAGTGATAGGATTATGTTTGTTTAACAAAGATTTTGGGTTTTAATTATTTTTAATACTTCAAAAATTTTCATATGACAGATTTTTTTTTTTTATTTTCACTTTTAGACTGTTGAGTTGGCATATAAAGAAAACTTTGTTCTTACAAGATACTTTGGAAATTATTCAAAGACAACAATACTTTTATAAACTTTTTGTAAAGTTTTAAAAGAATGTAGCAGTAGTCATGTAATTACCATAGTGGATTGACACCCATCTGTTTTGTTAGGAAGAATTGTTACTTAAGGTAATTATGAAATTGGACTAAATGTTGATATAGTTGCAGTTTGTATTTTTTTAAATAGTAGCATGTAATAGGGGGGGAAAAAAAAACCAAACCCAAGAGTCAAGAAAATAATAGTTGTTCATAAGATGTTACTTTTTTTTTTTTTTTTTTTTAACTGACAGTGTGGTACAGAAGTCTGCTAGGCAGAAGCATGCCAAACTCATTTTTATCATTATTGTTATTATTATTGTATATTACAATAATGTAGTTTAAATTTACAGTCTTGAGCCATCATTGGTATATAAGACTATATGTGTAGCTATACATACCTAATTATTTGTAGAAGGTATTAGTATTGTAAATACAGCTTATCTTTGTTATGAGAGTGGCATTAATAACAGAATTTCATAAATGCCAACATATAGTACAATAATTTCAAGACTCTCTGAAAATATGGTGTATTGTAGCTAAAGATGTTCACAAATGCATGTTGTGTGTGTGGATGGGGAGGGGGAGGAGGGCTGTTTTGTGCTTAGAATGCTTTCTGATGCATAAATATTAGCATTAAATAATTTTGAATACCTTGTTTCCTAAAAAGATTAGTAGCTCTTCTCTATGTGATAAATTGTGCAAGAGTTATTGTTCACACCAGTCTTCATACTGTATTATTCTGTGTAGCTTTAAATAACCAAGTCCAAATTATGCTCAGCAAGCTGCTGGAAAAGCTTGGAGGAATCTCAGAGCTGAAGGGCCAGTTTGTGCCCTGACTTACATCCTGTGCAAATGCACTGACTTCATGCTGGCTGTAAAGGATATAAGGTGGTAAAGGATTTAATCTGTAGCTTTTCTTTTTTTTTTTTTTCCCCGCTTAGCTTGATTCTATATTTTCCTATTTTTTATTTACTTATGGTTCCATCCTAATGCAGAGGAACACTGTGCCTATGTATTGCTAGTTTGTAGAGAGCAGCATTTCAGCTTCTTTTACTTGGCATCTCAAATTTTACATGAAATTCTTATTTAAAAAAAAAAAAAAATTAAATACTTGTTTACCAAAACTCCAACTTGTTTTGGTTCATGTTTGGAATCACAAACTTTGCACTTATAAATTTTGCACAATAATGTATATCCTTTGTGTAAAATATACTTGTTATCGTGGCCATATATTTGTTTCCTTAAATTGGTAAGTACATGCCAGTTCTTTTTTTGTGCTTCTAGATTGTCTCATCTCAATAAGACTTTTTGCAGGTCATGTTGCTCTGATTTCAGAAGAGATCCCACTTGCTATTCTGCATGTAAAATTATAGGCATTGGGAAGACAGGCTGCACAAACATGGCTTCACTAAATTTGGTTTGAATCACCAAAAATCCAGCCCCAGCTAATGCAATATGAAGTATCAGTGTATCATTTTGCCTGATTTTATATTTCTTCCTCTCTTCTAATTGTCTAGGAGTAACTTCTTATGCTAGAAAATAGAGAGACTGAAATAAGGGTTCTTTGGAAATATCAGAGTCATCTTGCTGTACTTAGGTATTTTCATCTGATTTTGTTCCCTGATAACTTCTGCAGCAAGAAAACGTCAACTTCTGGGTATTGTTAAGTGATTGGCAGAAAGTGACAAAAGCAAAGACATTCAGGCATAGACCTAGTATTAATTCAAGCTGTGCAAATAATTTAACACACCAAGTGAAAGAGGTGAACTGAGCAGTTTCCACTGAGTTTAAGGACAAGGCGAAGAATTCCACTTTCTTAATGACCTTAGGAAAAAAAAGTATTTTGTAAGACTATCCATCTTACAGTAATTAGACCTAAGTCTGCTTAATAAGGAGAGTGTAAGGCCAGATACTGCGTTTGCCTTTTTTGCTGTCCCACCATAAACCTTTTGTATCTTTACTAATCAGGTAGTCCCACTGAAATAGGTGGGACTATTGTTTTAGCACATGGTGGTTCATCATGTGGGAGTGGACTTTGTGAATAGGTCCTCCTGAATTACTCTTTTATTAGCCTGCTTTCCGTGCTGCCAAATGTTGACAATCCACCTCACCATTGATTAATACAAGGGAAATACTAATAATTTCAATGGAAAAAAGCAAAAAGCATATAATGTGTAATTGCTTTCTAGTCCGCAGGTCCTCCCATTGTTATTTTCAAGTGAGGAGGATGCTTACCCCTACTCAGTGGCTAAGCTAGAAAAAAAATGTTAGCTGATTGGATAGTAGAAGAGAGTGAACCAAGTTATGCTACTATCCAATGCTTGCTGCAGTTTGTTTTCATAACTGTTTAGTTTGGCAGTAATTGAACTGGAGAAGCTGGTTTAGAGTGACAAGAATCAGAAAGTAAATGCCATTTTTTTGTGATTAATGACTTCAGAAATAACTGGCATTGAAAACCTTGTTGGCTTTAACCATTCCCTTCCATCAAGGTTATTGTGTAAGCCTAGTTCGGCTCTTCTGCCATTTTGTGTTTTCTGGGCATTCAGTCACAAGTCTGAATATCAGAGATTTTGGCAAAATTATAACCATTTGAAACGTTCACTGAACCTGCAAATACAATGAGTAAAATTACTAGTAGATACCATAGACTAATGAGCAAAATTAATGTGGGTCAAACAGCTATGGTTAACCTCTGCAACTTGCCCAAGACAGTTTTTCACTAAGTGATTGAAAAAAATTGTAATCTCCACTTGAAATCCGATTCAGACTATAATGTGGAAAAATGCTTCAAAAAGGACAGTAACCCTTGTCAGTCACATTATAGGAAAGTACTTAGTGAAAACACGAGCTTTGTGCTTTCGGATCAGGGCCTCTTTTCACCACTGTGATAGAATTCCTAATGGACTTCTAGAGAAAAGGAAAAGACTGTCTTCATATCCTTTATCTCCACCAAAGCTGTGAAGTTTGCTTCCTAGGATCCCTCCTTAAGTGGCCTTTAGAAGTTTTTGCATAACCTTGCCACATCACCTACCGTAGCTGTTCTCTCATGGCATTTACTCCTCCAGAAGAAGTTTTCTGCCTTCTCAAGAAGTTAGAGAAGACGGTGTCAGTGAGAACTCTCACTGAGACTTTCGCCAGGTACAAGCCTTGTGTAGGGAAGCCATCATAAAAGGAAGGAGGGTTGAAAACTTCAATTTGCCCGAGTTCCAACCCACCATTAATAAGTGCCATGGTTTTCTGTTTCCTTATAGAAAGTTTTGGAAATTTACTCCTGTGCAAGCGTAGTTTTTTGAAAGATCCTTTAAGGAAGCTATTAACTCTGCTGGCATATGGAGAATTTATAATTTCTGCAAGTGTTATATAGGAGAGACCCTCTCATGTGAGCTTATGATGCATTTAACTTGTGTTATGAAATCTGCCTCTATATCTGGCAATGATTTCAAAATTTCCTAAGGTCTCTGTTTAAACTATAAGAGAACTCCCAAGCACAAACTGTCACTGAAGGGGAGCTAAAGTTATGGTATGTTATGCTTAGGTAAGAGATATTAACTGAATATTTTAGTTGTTTAGGCAGACCAGACATAAAGCAATAATGTGTACATTTTCAAAAGTAGTCTCAGCATTTGCTTTTGTATTACGTACTGATGCTCTGTCACTCCCTCTCTTCCCTGTCTCCCAAAGACATTGTCTGATGTCTTTCTAAAATGCATTTCATCTCATGCAGATAACTGACACTGATTCTGCTGGCCGAAATTTGTAACTATTACATTTATTTTTTTACTATTAATTGCCAGCTACATGAGGAACTGTGGCTCTTCTCCCTCCACCACCCCCCTTCCCCCCAAGAAGCTCCCCTTTCTTAAGAAAAACAATCAATTTCTTATGATGTTTTTCACAAAGGATTGTAATCCTCCCAGTTGACCATCCCACCTCTGACCAACTATCCCACTTGCACCTCTTTTAAAATAGGTGGTTATGAAGTGTTTTGCTCTTTTCCCTTTGGAGTATGAAAAGAATATTCTGTATGTGGGGGTTATGGATGACTCTTATACAAGTAGAAGTGTAACATTGATGACTGGTGAAAATAAGGAAAGCTTTTTCTAGTGCTAATACACATGTATCTTAATCACAACAACACTACAACAATGTAGTTTCTTTGCAAGTTAATATATGTTGTTAGAGTTTGTTTTGCTGGAACTTAACAGTTATCAGCTGGAATAAGTTCACAATCCTGATGTTACTGGCTTCTCTAGGTAGTTTGGTGGTCACTAATCTGACTTACAGAAAGCTTTGGCTTCTCATGCTCTTGTCTCCAGCACTGGTTAACTGTTCTACAGGTCTATAGCAAGTTCTACTAAGACATGAGGATAAATGAGTGTTTTTCCCCTAAAAATCCAATGCATCTCGGATATTAGGGCATTGTTGTTGAAGACTGTTGACTATGCTGCCCTCTAAAGAAGCTTTGTTTTAATTTGTCTGAATTAATTAAATGCTAAAAGAAGCTCAAATAGTGGGTTTTCTGTCAGGAAGCACAGCTACTGATGTAGGCCTGCTACTGCAGCTGGCAGGAGCTTGAATTATTTCTGTAAAAGTTTTTATCTGTTCTATAAGTTTATATAAATTTCCTTTCAAACTTGGAGCTTGTATGCCAAGCTTTAAAATGAGAAAGTGAATCTTTATAGTCCTGTTATAATAGAAATGTTGACCTTAATTATTGTCACATGAATGACTTAAATAATATAGGAAAAATTAAGTAAATAATGAAATTATAAAATTATATTTTATTCTGTTAAGTCCTCTAGAAAACCAGTATTATAACTTAAAAAAACGCAGCAAGTAAAGATGTTTACAGTTAGTTATGTTGATTCTTTGCCACTTCCCTTTCTCCTCCTTTAAAAAAACCAACCCACAAAACATTGTTTTAGGCAAAAGCTGTTTCTATCATACTATTTTTTTCCAAGACAAACACTCAGTGCCTAGACTTTTAAACAAGTGCTTTATCCTTGAAAATTAAAATAAAATATTCTCATGTAATCAGTAAATTTTGTTATGAAACTTTACAGCAGCTATATTAAATGATAAGAATAACTACTATTTTGAAATTCTGAACATCTTATAATTAGACCAGCCTTTAAGAAATATTCAGAGTTAAGGCACATTAGAATGTATTCCACAACATGGAGACAGCCCTGACAAAGAAACATTATTCTTAGATTTACAATTAATTACCCTTATGTCTATACCTTGCATTCAATTTGCATATCTTAAAAGTGCTGTAAATTTCATAGCACTCCCTTGTTATTTAAGATCATTCCGCTTTAGTAAAAGTTTCTACAGTGATAACTTTCTCTTGATTATGTAGTTGTGAGGTCAATAAATCTGGCTTTACTTTGCTCTACAATGTTATAATTTTTCTTTTTTTGTGTGTTTTTCATTATTTTGCTCCTTGTTCCTCCTGCCCTCTCATTTATAATCCCCCGAAGAACCAGTAGATAGAGAAGTCTGGCTAGAAGACGAAGTGAGTGGTCAGATTCTCAGATGTTATCTTTTTCCCAGAACGCACTGGTACTGGGTGTCTGACATGTTCTATACATCTTTCTAGTGTCAACCTCATTAAACAAATACAACTTGATGTATAGCTCTCAAGAAATGAAATTTCATGCAATGAATTTGTTCTGTTCCAGCTTGTGTTCTTCCTTTTTCTCCCTCTTGCTTTTCTACTTCAGGAGTAATTTTGTACATTCTTGATTTCTAGCATAATTTCACATGGTGACTATTTAATTTTGTACCCTGAAATTTATCAGTGTTTCTCTGGTATTTAAAGAAATATCCATGTTTTTAGCTCACAACTTGATGTTTCTTACTTTCTAAACAAGGAGTCATTACCGCTGGTTAAGATGTGATACACCATTCAGAATGTGGTTCATTATGTTTGCTTTGGTCAGATACCTATGTGGATTTTCTCTAAATATTAGATGTCTCTCTTGCAACATGCTTGTTGTAAATTTCACAGTCTTCTATGGCTAATTATGTATAAATGCTAGAACTGTGTTTTATGGTCTAATTCAAGGTTAACACAATATCCAGTAAGCCAGAAGGACATGGAACACTTTACCATAATAGTAAATATTACTCTCATCCTTCTTTTTTTTTTTTTTTTTTCTGTTTTTTCCCTTCAGCTTAAAAGAATTTTAAAAAGAAATTTATTTTCAAACTAAAATAAACCTTCTTTAATGAGACTATATATTATTTACAGAAAAATGCCACTAAACTCAATTAGTACTGGTCTCACCACTGGGTAGAATTGAAGTTGTTGAATTTTTTTTTAAATGTAGTTCATTGAAGTAATTTACTGAATCTGGGGCAATATTCTATTTTTAATCAATTTAAAAAGTATAATGTATGAGAAAACAGCAACACACTGTATAGATTTTTGTAGATGCACTGCTGCAAAAAAATACACAGAGAAATGCATAAAGTTTATGCCCATCTTCTTTCTTTTACTAAGAAAAATTGTTTGAATGTTATTTTAAACAGGTAATTCCTTATTGCTGCCCCTCTGCGTTATTAATTGGTAGCTTATTAGAGTTATTTTAAAAGTTGTGATTGCAGTCTTTTTCATTTAATATTTTACTATATAACACTATTATTTAAAACTAGTTTGCTGGATAACAGCAGCCATCCAAAACACTGTCTGTTGCTCAGAAACAGAACTTATAAAATAATGGAAAGCATAGCTATTGTATTAAAGTAATGACTAACTATACTTCATATATTAAACAGAAACTCAGAATATGGTACTTTTAAATGCTTTCTTATTGAGCGATCCAGTCATTGTGAACTTTAAAGCTGAATATAGATGTTTTTAAAATGAAAGAATCTGTTTTTTTCCCTTGGGACATGATGTTGAAGTTATGGGAAAGAACAGGGTGCAAGGTTTAACAAATATATTCATCTCTGCTTCTGAATTTCTCTCAGGCCTTTTAATATATAAATAGTTTTGAAGATCTAAAGTAACTACATTTACCCTGATTTTTATGGGCCTGATACAAGCAAGTGTTGAATATGGCACTATTCTATTTATAATATAACATTTCTATTTAAAATGATTTTTAAAGACCTTCCCAAAATTCCAATAACACTATTTCAAGGAATATAACACGGTAGTGGAGATTAGCTAGCCCTAGAATACCTTGGCAAAAGTGTTCAAGTAGCAAGAGTTTTTCTAGTCTTATGTCCTATATACATCTGTTAAATTACTCAGAGATCTCATTAAATAAAGCTAATGTACTTGTAAAACAGTAGGGAGAGACAGTATATCATTGTAACTGTTAGAAAGAGCCATTCTGGCAAGGAGGGAGCCAAGAAGGCTAGGTGTATGCTGGTCAGTGTAGATGTTTCTAGGCCATAAATCTTGGCCCTTTCCTGCCTAGTTATTGTGTATTTCTTTAGGTGAGAGATTGATTGTAGCAATGGAAGATGAATTTGCCCATAGACCCTTTCTTTTTTTTTCTTTATACTCCTGATGCCTCGCCAAGGTGATAATGCTTTTTTTCCTGCAATCATTTGTTTCAGATTAAAAGCATGAAACTGCATGGAGAAACACAAGAAAGCTTGTCTCTGCAGTCAGGCAAAGATGAGGGCATGAAGATGTATAACTGTCCCAGGTGGGAGAAGAGTACAGTTTGCCCCCTCAGGATTTGTAACAGGTTTGTCTGAAGGAGAATGAAATAGGGTAAAATTTGAGAAAGAACCCCAGTGTTTCTTTATTGTGCATTTTTTTTAGCATGGTATTTTAATTTTTTAAGTATTGCTGAGTTGTGCAAGAGTGCTGCTAAAATATTCCTTACCTGTCTATTTACTGCTGAGCAAATCGCATAAGAAGTGCACCCCTCTGTGTTTCCTGTCGTCCCCCTCCCCTGCCCACCCTGCCATTTATACTACATACTGAACATGGAGGGGAATACTTTTCATGAATATATATAGATCCTGAATTTATAAGCATCAATATAGTCACAAATGTTGTACAACATGTCAGGATATCATAAAAAGCAGGCAGTTCTATATAAAATACTAGCTTAATCTTGGAGATTTTAAAGCCTCATTAAAATGTGGATAAAGTCCATATATGGAATGGCAGCATTCAAAAGGTTGAAGTTGTATATCTGTGGTGCAGAAATTTTAACCATTACCTTTGAATGTCAGTCGACTCATTTGATCACAGATGATATTAACATGTAACAAGTTAAGATGATGAGATGCATCACATATGTCCTACAACCCAACAGGATTTGTTGTTTAAGGTTTGGGGAGTGCCATGAATAACCTCGGCCCTTAATTTGTGCAATCTCAGATTCTAAAATAGAGATGATGATATGAGCATCTCACAGCAATCAATCACAGGACTTCCAGGCAAACTTTATAACTTCTGCTAAGAAAAGATCTCACTGCTTAATTGGGCAGAAAGATTGGAGGGTGCAGTAGCCTTTCCCCGTGCTGAAGGGGTAACGAGAAAGTGCGGTTGTGGCTGAGATGGGAACCTGGTTAGAACAGAATAGGCACTTTTAAAAAACAAGAGGATATGTCTGTAGCTGTTAGCAACTTTAACACTGAAAATTGCAAATATTCAGGTTCTTGCGTGTTTATGTAATATAGCTGTTCTAGCTTTGCAGATAGTTTCTTTCTTCTAAAAGGTAGTATTTGATCCTGCTTGCATTGTTGTTTGCCAGATTTGCGACAACTCGATGGTACGTTGTATGCATTTGCTTGGCAAAGTTATCTGGTAGTAACAAATATGAGGATTACGAGTGTTTTTTCATGGAGAAACTTTGAAAGTCAAGCAAATACTTTTATCTTGACCTTTCTGCAACACTGCCCCATATTCACTAGTTGTCAGCACATGTTTGTCTGGAGTCATTCGTCACTGCCATCCGTCACTCCTCTGCCATTCCCATCAGTCCCATTATCTGGGATCAGGAGAGAGCTGAGGATGTAGCCTGAAGGATCATTAAACCTCAGCTTCCAGGTACTGCAGGTAGTCCAGGTGGTCTGTTGTTATTTATAATAAAGAAACAACACAGCAGAACTGCCTGGCAGTGGCCCATGAGGCCTAGAGAAAGGACAGGCTGAGGGATGTCATCACTGAAGGACAGCTAAAAGTGGACTTTCTTTCTCCCACACTGTAAGCAGAGAGGATTTATTGAACATCTGTTCAGTACATGGCTGGGAAGATTGATTAATTTAATTGCTCACACTTCGCTTAAGTAACATTTGAATACTTAATGTCAGGTTTGAAGGATATTACAGCATTTACTCGCACACCTTTTTAAAGAGGCAGAGTTTCTCATTGCTTTTTGTGTCTTTCAAGGAAGTTGAAATGCATCCTAAAATCTAGTTTCCCCAAAGGTCTTGGAAAATCAGAGCAAGTGGGAAAAGCTCCTTCCTCTCACAAAGGCAACTAGTTATTTTTTGTGTTTTGCTCATCGTGATAAATTATTAATGTAATGAGGTTGGATCGTCCTCGCTGAATGGTGGCAATTTTCCTTCTGGTATCCAGGATAGAGACGGTTCAGCATATTATGTGTTTCTGTACCCTTTAAGATAATATAATGGTCATATTGAAGGACCAGATGAGTTAAGCCACAATAATTTATTGCATGTTCTATTCAGAGAGGCTATTTGGGAAGAAATTCCTGAGATCTTCTTGAAGAACCCCACCCATGTACTAAAGGAGAAACATTAAGCAACAGAACATTTAGTGTTGCTTATTTCTATACATTTTGTATACATCTGATAGTTTCTCAGCTGCATACCTCTGAAAAGTTTATCACCAGTCTGACCAATTATGATGAAATCCAACTGAAAGTATTAATGGGCGCTTAGAGTATCTGGCACAAACCCCTAAATCTTTACCAAATATACCACAGTTAACCTTATTTTTAGAACAGTGAATGTTGATATTATTGCCCGTATGTCTGCTAGCGATATCTGTGACTACTAGCAAATGCTTATTGTTTAAAGATAAAGGTGAAGCTCCTTGTTTTGCTGCAGTGTAGAACTGGCTTTGCATTTGTCACCATCAGACGTTAAACTGAGAAAAAGCAGGCTGATAGATAGTGGTTCATGTGCAAAGACTGATTCTGTATGATTTTTTTTTTCCATCCTAAAAGTGATTTTTTTTTTTTTCCCATCCTCTATGCTCTAGTAAAGATGTTCTTTGATCTCTCTGTACAGCAGTTCATTTTAAGTCTGATATACAGTCAGATATTCTATTAGATACAAGATCTTTAAATATTTGTCTTACTTTGTGTGTAATTTGCTTTGGAACTGTTAGTCCAATAAATAGTAAATGATACTGACTTACATAGCCATGTATTTTTATTGTCAAAGATACCATATATAATGTTCTCACAACAATGCTTAACTCTGAGAGGGCAGGGATTTAACACTGCTACATGACTAATTTACTACCTTCAAACATAAAAAGGAAAGCTTGGAGAGAAAGGCCTCATATGAAGCTGCATAAAACAGAGCAATAGTATCATGTAGTGGTACTTAATAATGGCACTGGCATTTTGTTAGCATCTGTACAAGAAAAAAATTGTTCTTAGAGAAGGATAATCTACAGTCAAATCTGATTGAAGTCAAAAGAAACATTGGCTGATTTCTTTGAAAGATGCCCGTCTGTCCCTGAATTTGACTGTACAAAATACATCCTGCAACAACGAGTCAGATTGTCAAGGCCAGAACCAGGTGCCTATGTTACTTGTATCCTTCTACATCAGTCATACTGTAGGGAGCAGACAATTAATTCTGGAGCAAAATTGAAAGTCAGAGGCAGAGTGTGAAAGAACAGAATGACAATAATAAAGTGCCCCTGCCTCACATTAATCTCCCTCACTTCAGGGCTGTCAGAGGCGGCCTGGCGGTGACTAATGCCAAGCTTTGCATACAGTGGTCACAGACATGAGCAGCATGCTCCCTTTACAGCATCCGCGATTCGCTTTGTTGAGTTTTTGACTCCTGTGGAATCATTGAAAAAACATAGCCGCTGGTCATAGGTAGCAGGACGAAGTTCCTTCATCATACACCTATTGATCGATGGGCAGTATTCCCGGGCTTGGCTTTAAAAAAGAAAAAAAAAAAAAAGAAAGAAAGAGAGAGAGAGAAAAAAGGATTCTTGACAAATGCAGGGAGATTAAACTAACTTTTTGAACAGATGAGCTCAGCAAATAAGGGTTAATAAGTTTAGCTTTGAGGAAGTGCATATCATGTGCAAGTCCAAGCATCAAGACAAAATGATCTTGCACCTCTATAGACACACTAATCCATTAACATTGCAAAAGACTTTGATGCACATTTGGGAATTGTGTTCCATTGATTTTATTGTCATCTTTTTGCACAAATAGTAAATAGGCTAACATTTAAGGAACAGTGTAATTATTCCCGAAAAGCAAGACATCAATGTAAAGTTTATTGTTGTAGACCAGACATTTTGACAGGAATACTGTAATATCCCAGAGGTGTCACTGGGTTACTGAAAAGGTTAAAAATTGGTGCATTGTGTCGGAGAAGAAAGGCAGTAACAACAAACAGCATTCAAAAAATCACAGGCACTTCTGTAGGAAAGTGGAAATGTGTCATGTAACAACATACAGCTTCTGTAAGTGGATTGCGGCACCGAGGAAGAAAGTGAAACATACCTAATGAAAATGCTTCCTCCACTGTCAGTGTTTCAAGGTGCTCTCTCATTATTTAGATTGCAAAAATAACTTTCCTCTCAGGTTCCTCCTTTTACTGAATGCGAGCCCCACACATGCTGATGTGTTGTGGAGTTTGATAGGGCTGTCCCTGAAAATTTCATTTATCTTTTCTAATAATTGTGAGAGAAAATTCCCACACGAGACTTTACTTGCTAGACTATGCTGTTTTTTTTCCTTACCAGCCATGTGTATGTGTACTAAATCAGGAGGACAATAGTATTTTTTTATAGAGTGTTATTTGACAAGGAGAAAAGTACTTGCAGTCTTGTGTTATAGTTGACCAGCAGAGAAGCATTCATTAGAATCTGAATGAGAAAAGGGAAGGCATATACGGCGATTTATTGTATGTAACCAAGAACAACATGTTTTATATTTAAGTATATTGTCATTTAGCATTCTAGAGGACTAGGAAGGAAGCACATAGGTCCTCTTGTATACTGAATATAGTATGTTATTCATTCAGGAATTGAAACGTATTACAGTGACGTTTTGAGCCATGTACACTGTCAAGAACTGTAGGGTTTTTTCTAAGCAAATTTATTTCCATTAACAACTCCCAAATCCCAGTTTTGACTTAAAACATTTTCACAGCATTTCTGATAGTTTTTTCAAGCTACTCAACTGGATATGTAATTGTCTTTTCTTCAGGAAGATAATAGGAAGTATAAAAAATCTCCATCGTGAGCCATCAGTATCGTTTGAATCTGGCAACCTAAGCACGGATCTTTGGTGCTTGTTTGAGTTAAAGGAGGAAGTGTGCTATCTGGCAGCAGTGACTTTTATCCTTCACTTGGATTAGCCATTTCTTGTGTTGCAAAACATATTTTACAAGCATTGTACAAAAGCATAAGATGAAATATGCATATGGTGTGTGCCAGACATTTCCAAGGATATTGATATGAATACATTTAACAATATGTCAGTCACTCACCTTGGGGCTCCATTTTAAATGTCATTTTAAATTCTAGGTTATTTAAACTGAAAACAGTGTACGGTAGTGGTGGCGTTTTGGAAGGCTGGTGAAAGGACATAGAAAGAAGCCACCTTGATTTGTGCATTATCTGCTAAGTCACTCCCTAGGGGTGGTTATTCAATTTCCTACTGGCAGAAAGAAGGAAAGCTTCAGTTTTATACACATAATGCCACTATTTTCTCACCTAGAGAGTTTAGACCTAACTTTTTCAATCAGTTCTTGGGTAGTCCTGTACTCTGGTTCCATAACCATCAATGAGAACAAGCAATGAAATCCCAAGACTGATGTCAACTGCAGACCTAGCAGAGCTGCCACTAAAAAGTGGTGAATATGGCATTCCCTACGTTATATCTGATGTCTTTGGAGTTTTTCATATGAGGTGGAGATCTGTTTTTCAGATCTATGTAAAATGTGTATGTAGTATGGTAGTTCTACTAGTTCTGGGAATAGCCACAGTTAGGGAGCTGTCAACAGAAACAGCATTGTTCAAAAGTTTTGAATAATAATTGGTGTGTGAATCCTGCATCCTCAGCTGACCTAGATGTGGTGGATCTAATTATGTCAATGCTGCATACTTTTAAATGCTTCTTTTTCTTTGTTGCCAATACATTTATTCTATTTCTTTTTAATTGACTGAAAAAAATATAAGTTCCCTATCTTTTTCTTTATGTTTTATAGGGACATAAGATATCTGGCTTTCTTGCTCTTCTAACATAAGAAAAAAGCTGCACCTAGAAATTCTGGGTTTTGTTTTACAGAAACCATGAACAACTTATATATAAATGAAAAAACAGCACTTCAGTTATTCAAGAAAACCAGCATTGCTATACAGAAGAAAACAAATGAATCTTGCTTTTTGCATGCTCGTAGAATACATGAGTTCTGCTGACCTCAAATCACTCTCAGTTTAGGAGGCTGTGAGGGCAGAAAACTCTTCCCAAACTTCCCGCTGAAGGTGTATCATCTTGCAGTATACATAGCTATTTTGGCTACTGATGGGGACATACTGCTGATTCCATATCCATAAAATCTGGAGAGAATTCAGGGCACACAGCCTGGTTTCCCTTCAGCCAAGATGAAAAAGCCTGAATTCCATCCTCCAGATTGGAAGATTAAGAGGTGCTTAGCTGTCCAGATTGCATTCCCACTTCTATGCACAAAATTGGGCCTTACTATATTTATGTATCATTTTGAAACAGGGAGAAATTAATGCGATTTCTAAAATATTGTCCATTAAGGATACATATAAAGAGAAGTTCTATAAAATTTTGGAAAGTAACATATTTGCAAATAAGTATGGTTTTGCAATAGAACATGTTAAAGTTCATAAAAGAAATTCAGGAAAAGTTGTATTCCTTCAGTGAGTATTCTTACTTTACCATATATTACCATGCCATGTTCAACTCGTAAGGGCACTATTCTGGTACGACCCATAAAAAGGCAGGAGCCCTTTTCCATGGTGGGGATTGTTCCCTGTATTTATGACACGGGCAATGCCGGTTGCTTAAAGTGGTATCTTCTCACAGTGTCCTGTTCACTGTTAAATGATGTTTCTGTATTTTTTTTTCTTGGTAAATGTAGTAAGCCCCTAAACATGTAGCCAGCTTTTGAAGGAAAGGCAAAGCTTCCCCTTAGATGTGATTAATATGTTATTGTTGCTTATGGTACAAATAAGGGGGATGCCACATGTTCTTATTGGAAACAAGTAGTCTTTCTCTTAACTCTGTTTCAATGACTTGTTAGCAGTGTTCTCCTTAAGCTCTTCAGTGTGGTTTACAGGCAGCAATGACCACCAATATACATTTGTATTGGACTTTTCTCTGATAAGAAAGTAATGAAGAATACAGGAAAAAAAATCTGAATTACTAAATATTTATTAAATAGGATGTCAGATCTTAGGATAATTCAGGTGGGAAGGGACCTCAGTAGGTCATCTAGGCCAATCTCCAGCTCAAGCTGTTACTTCAGTATTTATGACTGGCCTTATTTAAGCACTCCTGGAACTCATCTAAAATTCTGAACCTGGTTCTAACTCTACATTCATTGAAGCTGTGGAGGTTTACTGCTGAGAGCAGGATTCAGTTTAGTGGTAAGCACTTCTTAAATGTCTGTCTTCAATCTGCCTTTGAAGGTTGCATTCAATATATTTATTCTCCCTGTAACATTAGGAGACTTTTTCTTGAGTATGGATACAGCAAAGACAGACTTGTCTTTTCACTCAGCTTTAGAAGCTTTAGTTATATTTGACAACATTTTATACTGAGCTTGGCTCATTCTCTCACAAGGAGAAAGTATGCAAACTTTACATAGAAGTGGGCAGAAAATTCTGGCTACATTTGTTTGCTATAGCAAAAGCCACTTCACTGAAAGGCAAGACATATACTTGTTTTGTTGAAACTTGAACAGGAAAATATGTCTAGCGCCCAGTATGGAATTTGGGATCAAAATGAAAAAGGAAAATGAACAGCTAACTGCAGTTTGAGGCCCAGAGCATTTATATGGATATTGCCTATTTGGATTTCTCATCTTGTTTTGTTGTTCACTCCCACAATGTCTTCCTCAGCCCCACAAATTCAGCTTTCTCCAGGTGAAGTATTTTTGAAATTTCAAATGTTTTGTGGCATGGAAAGAAAAAAATTCATATCCACCTCTACCACATCTAGATAGGAAACATCATCCTATGTGGGGTGAAATCATGCTTCCGGTGAAGCAGAATGTAGCCATGCTTATTTGATGACCCCGTATCATCCCTGGAATATAGCAGAGGAGGCTACTTAGAACATCATGTGATACTATTGGGTGAATGTCATAGTCCAGGCCCTGCACTGACACATTTCCATCCATCCCCTGCAATGCATACAGCAGGAGTATTCCATCTGCTTCTAATGAGGCATAGCGGGGGAGGAAATCTTATATATAAACAGCTCCCACATCGCTTATAGTTTTATTGAAGAACATCTTTGCAACGGTATTTGTTTGTGACAAAGATTTTTAGCTATTTGTTTATTATAATACCCGCGGATGTTGAACAGAACAGATTAGCCAGTTCCTAAACCTGGCAAGCTCCTTGGCTGAAATTTTCCTGTACTTTGAGAGCCAGTTCCAGACCACAAATTCTTGTTGCAAGGGTCTTGCCTATATTCTCCAAAGTATAGGTGATAATTTTATATGTACCTATTCTATTATAGGGGTGATTCAATTTTAGCTAGATTTAACTCTAAATGAAGAGCAAACTGTTCTTTGTTTAATTCCAGTTGTAAACAAGTTATGGCAAAATATAAATGGAGGGTGAAACAAAGAAACAAAAAATATCACTTTGTATAGGCTTTCTCTTTAAATGCAGTCTTCTTTGTACAATAGAGCACTGCAATGTTTTTTAGAGGGAAATAATTTACTGTGATGTGTATGAAATGGAATTTTGATAGACAGAATAAGCTGCAATCCAGTTCTAAACTATAGATTTTCAAGCAGATTGATGCAACAAATTGTTAGCAAATAGCAGTTTGCAATTTGATGCTAATTAGACATAAGGCAAATATGTGCCATGACAAATTAGCAGCAAACCATACTGAAAAGGATTAGCAAGAGCTGGCACAGAGACTGCTCGATTTTGCATACTTCCTTGTCTTAGTCTAGGAGGTCTGAGCCAGTTTTCCTTCTCTGTAAATAGGAAACCAGAGCAGAGATCACAGGCATGCTAGAACGCCTTTAATTGCATATTTGAAATGTTTTAACTCTCTCTTAATCCCATGGAGGCTTTTCTCCATACCACCAGCTTTATTATCCTGGGAGATGATCAAGTACTTTATCCATTTAATATTATAACTAAATACATTATGAGGTAAGTAACTCACAGGGTTATTTACTTTAGCAAGTCTATTGTACTTATAGATATAAGAAAAAGCCCCATTCTTATTCAAAACACCTTTGCTTAACTTCCTGCAAATGTGTTTTTCAGCAGATTTAATTATTCATTTCATTAATAAATTAATTTTTGCTAGAGGATTATCACATTTCTTTATTGATGTGCACAATGCCCTTGTAATAGTTAGTCTAGATCAAACTCATCATGATATCGAGACGTGATAATGCAGTTGTGTTTTCAAACCAGAGTGAAGCAGGCAGGTAATTTTTAACCCAGTTCTTCAGGCATATGCCTGAATACAAACCTAGCAGTGAGTCTGACTTCAGATCTAAAGCAAACTGGTCCTGCATCTTTAAAGGGTGAGATAATTTTGTTAAGATCAAGAATGTTAAACAAAAGCCACAGTAAAAATGCTTCATTATTAAATTTAAGCAGCTGAGTCTTTCTTTATGCAGTTGGTTGTTTGCTTATTTTTAAATTAAGAGTTTCTGAGGTAAGGCACCACTTTCTCCAAGTTTTCAATTCCTATTTGCTGATGCGTACATTGTCAGCTTGGGTATGTAAAATGACATGTTTATACTTCAAGGAATCATTGGGTAGATCAGAAGTTCTTAAATACTCTTTCTCTTTCCAATCCTGAGTTTCTAGGGCATGCAAAATATTTAACTTCTTAGCTGATGTAAGATAGTTGGTTGTCTAAAAATATATATATTTTACATTCCCAACATTCCTATGTCCGCATATGAATAAAAAAAAAACCAAGTTAGAAATAGTTCAAAGGTGCTAAAACATTATGTGGTTAGATGTATATACCCATTTCGGTTAGCAAAATAAATGAAGTGGGAAAATAAAAGGATATTATGCACAAAAGATACTTAACTTCTTTCATAAGTCTTAGAGAGGATTCTTCAGACAATTTAAACCATGATCAATAACAAGTTTTGCCACAGTGCTGTCTTCACATATAAACAGTATGATAACACACTGTTAAGGATTTACAAAAAGGCGATGAAAGAAGTTGTGCTGTTTTAAAAAAAGAGGGGGACGGGGGGGGATGGACCTCAAGATTTTCTTGCAATTTCTGAAGGCATTTATATATTATTCACATGACGGGCACTGTCCTGTAAAAGCTTCTGTGTGCGCTGAGGCCTGGAGAAGGTCTTACTAGTATTGCCGTACTGTCTCTCAGTATGAATGTTCGTCTGCTCCCTTTTGCCAATATTTTTGCCCACTTGCCACATCACATCTGAAATCCAGGCAGTGATCTTTATGCCAGGGCAAAATCTTAGAAAAGTTAATTGATTGCCCTCCTTGCACAAAGATATCTTTCCTTTTTATTATCCATGAAATATACTGGTGGTGTGTTCTAGGTAGGCAGTTATTTGCATATATCGAAAGAGTGTAGCAACCCATCAATTAGCAAATTTAGACTAAAAATAGAACTAGTTGAAAGGGATATTGTTAAGAATTTTAGGATTAAATGCTGTGTATAAGTGGTTGTAGTTTCCTAAGGGAAATTCAATTTTACTCAAATCTGCATATGGTATCTTCCTTCACAAAAGCATCAGAAATTTTCTGCCCGTAATGTAGCTCCAAAACACCCTCTCTGTTCAGTTCTATGACAGCTTTTCTGACAGTGCCTAAGCAGATTTTACATATTCATGTAGATACACTGTCAACCCAGATATTGCCTCTCTGCGCTTTGCTTATCCTTGCCACAGTGGTGGTGCTGGCAAATCTTTACGTTAGAGCACAGATGTTTAAACGCACCCCTTCTGTTTTGATAGAATTGCTAGGTATAGACATTCTTGCTCTTCCAAGTCGTTATGGCCATTAGGGTGACTCCGGTGTATCTGGGTCATTCATTACCTACTGACTGGAAAACTCATTTGGAACACCTTGAGAATCTCCTCTGAGCCAGTTTTAAGCCTTCTTCACCCTCTGTAGCTAGGGGGTTGCCTTTTTGGGACTGGGTTTGAATTTTTGCTCTCCTAGTTTCTCCCAAGTGGCTTTGCAAATACAAAGCGGTTGTGAATTTTTTGAATGTAAATTTGTTTCTAAATGAGAAATAAATTTGCAGGGGGAGGGAAATAAATACTTCATGAAAATGAAACGTACATAAATTTCTTAAACCGATGGAAAAACACAAAAAGACCTAAAATGGAAAACACTTCTTTTGTGGTTTTGTGCAGCTTATTTCATCCATCTTGGGAAAAGATAGTAGGTGTTAGAGCAAATTCATCCTGGTATAGCATACATATTTTTTGACAAATGTATTATCTCTATTTAGATCGTGGGATTAATAAAATACATTGTCCCCAGGAAAATGCGCGCGCTCATGGAGGAACTCATTGACATCAGTGCAAAAAGGTAATTTCAAAAGGCCAGATTTTCAAAACTGTTTTCTGAGATTGTGCAGGCAAATTTTGTATATTTGAAACCACGCAAGTTGGCATTTGCATGACACATTGCGGCTGACTGTACACTTACCTCAGCACACCTAGTGTATAGATGTGAATGACAAATGCAGATGTGCTACAAATTTGACTTCCAAAGTCCTGTTTGTTTCTGTTGCATCATTGCATGTGGGGATGAGAATGCTGATGTGTTCCCTACTGTGTGCCCTGGTTAAGAATAACTTTGACAGTTTTACTTTCAAATCGTTCAAGTTATTCTTATCAATATTATTGGTGTTTATAATACAGACACTATGATATGGTCTGACACTTTTCCCAGTCTGGAGATTCTGGAGTGCCCATATAATCATGTAACATTTATTGTCTTTATCTGCATATCTAAAATTCATCAATGAATAAAAACAGAGAGGGGAATCTTTAAAAAAATAAGGTATTATCTTGCAGTAATTTATGGTTACTTTCTTTTATCTATTTAAGATGCTTGAATTCACTTTGTTAGCAAATTTCTCTTGACAAGTACACCTATTTATTATTACTAAGCATCCTTTTTAGGAATGTCTGAAATGACACATGTATTGTTTTAAATAAGATCATAGAGTTAATTTTTAACCACACAAGCGATACACTAACAATAGAGTGAACAAAACATAATTAATAGTTTTATGCCATTCGTCAGGATCGCTTTATTTGCTGCCAGCATATGCCAAATGCAAAAATGTTTTGACTTCAATTAAAAATTTTAGACAAAATTAAACCTGCTTTCATTGAAAGCATAGAACATATATACTATTAGGTATTGCGTGCATTCCTGAATATTTGCATGGATGTACCAATGGGAGAGAAGGGGTATATGACAACTTCGCCACTTTGTTAGCAAAGGATAACGTAACAGCTGTTCCTGCATCCACCCATTATAGTGAGGCAGCATCCCTCTGTCCCCAGATACATATTTCATTCTCCCCTGGAAGAGGGATTTAAAGAAATAGCATCACACATGTATTTTGCATGTTATAAAGAAATGATGATGCCACAGCCATTGATAGCCCAGTATATTACTTTCATGAAGAAACAATTTTTTTTATTCTTTGTGGTTTTTTCATTACTTAGTTTTGGGGGTTTATTTGTTTTAATTGGTTTTGATTTTTTAGAAAATAATTGCATCGTGTTTCATGATATCTATATAATTCCTGTCTCACTGGACAAGACCTTATCGTTGGCAGAGACCATGCTGTCTTACTGTCACAGCAAAGGATATTTTAAACACCAGAGGCATGTTCCTTCCTGTATTTGTGATTGATCAGAGTTTGAGTTTGGCTACCAGTGCCACCTCAACAATTTGAAACTAAAAGCGTAACCTAGAGGAAAAAAGTAGTATGTGTTGTCTTAAGCTCCTATTTAGTAAAACACTAAAGTGCTTATTTAACTTTAAACATGCCTGAACCATGTTACTTCCTTATTAATTGCTGATTTGTTAATTTTAGTGGATTTATTAAATTGAAGACTTAAGAAATGGAGAGCCCCCACAGGATGATAGGACTAAGTAAGATCCATACTGAATAACTCAACTAGTTCACCTAAGGGCTCACAGCTCCCTGTTTACTTAGGCAGGCACTAACACGCATATTTCCTATGTAGTGTACTGCAGTATACGTTAAAAATCTCAGATTATTTGCAAGCAAGTTGGTACCTTTGATGTGATACAGTGCAGATCCATGCAAAAACTCCTAATGTCCTGAAAACTGCGTGCTGTGCATAAGGTACACACTGATGGGGCTGCGTCAGTGTAGTCCTCCACTATGCTCCAAGAAATGCTACGGATAATATTACCAAGCTTTGTAATATTAGTAAGACTTTGGAATAGAAATTATGTTCAGCTCCTTTGCCTAGATTACTTAATTCTGAAATTGATGGTTAGATAAGCAGCAGATGGTAGAGACTTTTGCAAATGCATAGTATTTTCAAATTAACTTAAATACACACTGTATGTGACTGTGCCGTAAAACAGAATTGTAAATTCTAGATATGCACTTCTAGATATGTAATGAGGACTGTAACCTTTAGTTTTCTAGCTGTCAATTTTGCTTTTGTTCTCTCTTCCACTTCTGGAACAGAAACTTTTCATCAGTTTGTGAATTTAGGTTCAGCAGAAACAGGGGAGAAGAGATAATCTGGATTTAAAACACAGGCAACAATAAAAGCGTTTTAAAAACAGTTATAAGAGGGCACATATAGTAGGAATAGGGAAATTGTCATAAATGATACCTCTCAGGCTGCTAGAAATATTTACATTTATGAAGGAATGGGCAGCTACAGAAAAAACAGCTTAATGAAATGCATTTGGACCCTTGGAAAAATAACAGAGAATGGAGAACTGGTCAGTATTGAGCTAATGTAAAAGTTAACAGGGGGCTCCCAGAGACTCAGGATTAATGATGACTATTCAGTATATTTATTAGATTTATTTTCAGTGTAAAGGGTAAAGGTGTGTAAGGAACGCAAAGTAAAAGGAACAAAAATATAGATTACAACATTTTTTGCTTAGTCAAGTCCGTGGAAGCCTCTGAGGAATTCTGGAGATTTAACAGATTTAGGCAATTAGAGAGCAGAAATTCAAATATACTCAGTTTTGACAAATTTCCTGCAATGTAAATTGTATAGAATTATTTGCAGTATTCATAACCATTGATTGAATTGTAAATTAGCTATAACTACTTGATAGAAAGAACTTCAGTGAAATTCAGATCCTACTGAAGTCTCTGGGAGTTTTGCCATTTCTTTCACTGGGGATAGGGTTTCCCCATGATCATCATTACTGTAGACAGCTCAATAGAAAAGGCTGCTCAGTTCACAGCGGTGGTCTTAGCAGCAAACAAAATGGTTGGATGAATAAAGAATGGGTTGGAAAATAATACTGCAAATATTATGATACCTATCAGTGATATCCTCTTGCCTTGAATACACTGTTGAATTCATACCTTTCTGCTTGAAAATACATACATTATAAACAGAAAGGATACAGGGATAGTCATAAAAAGTATCCAGAAGGATAGAGAAATTTACATACAAAGAAAGAATGACAATAGGAAAGCTTAGTTTAAGTGAATGAGAAGATGAGTAAGGTTTTATACACGAGTGATTTACACAAGGTTAAATCTGATTTCTTTCTTGGCTTTGTCCCATAGTGCAAACAAAGAGGTGTGCCAACAAATCGAAAATTGATAAGGAGGAGGTTTTGTTGTTATGCAGAATGGCACTTACAGATGAAGAAAGTCTTTGGAGTGAAAAGGTGTGGCAGGATTAGAAAACAAAACAAAACTAGACATCCATGTTTGTAAGGCAATTCTCACAGATGCAATGAAATAAAGCAGGAAAACATGAGCTTACAGTTATCCTGTGACAAATTTTTCAGGGAGTCTCCCTTTGGGATATTGGTGATTTTGGTTTTCTTTTCAACAAAGCCTGGAACCTGTTCATTACGGGTGACAAGGATGCTGAACTAGATCACATACTGCTGTGACTTGTGTGACTTCTCCTTCCTACCTTCGATGTCTCGTTCCGTCAGCATGGGGTTGTAATTTAGTACAGCTTGGGAAAGAGAGAGAGAGGCTGCGCACAGCCTCGCGGAGCTGGGTCTGGTGGCTGGGTCGTACAATTGCTCAGCAGAAGAAAGCCTCTGCTCTGTGAGAGGGAGGCCCTCCTGAGATAAGGAGCTCTGTGGAAGTCTCTGGGCTGAATGGAGGAGGATTCTCGTTCCCCCAACAGAGGTCAGGGAATCTTCAGCCTATGGCGGAAAGCAGGATTTACGCTTTTATGTTCATCTTTTGTGTTTGGATAATAAATAAAGTCCTGAAGCAAAGACTACAGACTTTTCTAGACATTGATAATTCCCCAGGCTGGTAAATAACTTCAGTCTTTCAATGTTCTATTTTAGCTTTTCAAGTAAAACACATTCTGATTTGGTATTTCAAGCAATGAATTGACTAATGCTTCTGCCACACAAAGTAGCAGGAATTGGTTCATAATACCCAGATGCTGTCAATGAGCATTTTTTTTTTTTTTTTAACAAGAGTTTCTTTCAGGCATTATTTTTTATGATACGGTACAGTTTCTTATACAAAAACAGTAGAAACAGCTTAGAATAGCTAGAAATGCTTAATGATTAGGGTGGTACGCAGCTGAAGCATTACCAGTGAAAGAGCTAGCTTACTGATTTGTTGCCAGGTAGCGAGCCAATTAGCAGTGCTGGTTATTATTTACATTTCATGCTATATATCACTAAAATTGTGTTGTTGATTTATCACTTATATTGTTGTACTGTCAGCATAATTTATTCAGATCATGCTGAGATACCTGGGAAATTAAGTAATAAAGAGAATGGCATGGAATGTGTCTGTATTCAGAGATATTTACTTTGCTTTTAATGAGAATACGTGTTCAGGTAAACATAGATCACTTAGCTACTAAATTGTTTTTTAAGCAAACCTGTTAAAAGTTTATACCTTGTATTTTCTGTAAGTAAAATGGCTTAGGTTTGATTCTAATCTGATTTTTTTACCGTTAAGTCAGTCACTTTTTACAGAATAACTTAGGTAGCATACCAACTGATTATGCCAACTTAGTTGATTAGTGAGTTTCAGAAAGCCATGCTAGTTGATATATTATTGAGGTATTCAGTGTTCTTTATATATTTGATGCTACTTTAATTTTTTGGCAAATATTATCATATCTTTTTATTGGAAATGCTTCCTAATTGCTGGTATTTTTACAAAAAAGTTGAAAAATTGAAAGCAAGTCTATATTTTGCAAGATGTAAATATTTTGCGTATATTCAGCTCACTAACAAAGGTGCCGTGTTGGCTTTTGAATGCTTTTTGTACTTTTTTTTCCTTAGAAGGGAATAGAACTTTTCCGAGGTCATTGTATAGCTTCATTTTATAATCTCTTCCTTTTAATCATCCCATCTAGTCCTTTTAAAATCTTTTGATTGTCTAATTGGTTTATGTTTGTTCAGTAGGTTGGCTCTAGTCAAGAATGGTTCTCTTGAAAATGTTCTATACAGAAAAAATGGCCTGGTAGTTGCAATGGATGTGCTTTTCCATTATGACGATGTTGTTTCTTCATAAATTTGTGAAAGTTAACTTTCACATTAGGCAATAATTCGAAGCAAAGTGGAAGAGGATGTAATTTGCCTTAAGCTATGAAAAAGCCCTTACCATTTTCAGTTACCTTTGACTTTAGTTTCAATTTATTTTTGTTTTTAAGGATAGCTCTAACACACATGTAGAACCACATAAAACACAGTTTCTTCTAGTCTATCTTGATACAGGAATCTTCTTCAAGTGACCTTTGTTTAAACAGCTCTATTGACTCCAGCACTTGAATTTTCTGCCAGTCCTGTGGCGTGCTTTTCAGTTTTCATAAGGCTGCTGCTTCACAGTGACCCTCCTCGGTATGTTCAGACTTGCGAAACGAATAAACCCAAGGAGAAAACACCAGTAATCTTTCAGCAACCACCTTATTTTCTGTTCGCTAGTTTTTAGTTAATCATTTTTGCATATATTTAGTATGCTGAAATTTTTATATGCCTTCAGAAATCAAGGGGGAAAAAAAGTTTCTGTTAACCTTAAAAGAGAGAATCTTGGAAGTGTATCTTCTTAATTAAAGAATCTCTGATAATCCTCTGTATGAGCTTTGATATGAGGTTGTGTGATCAGCATGTGTGATTTAGTGTTTTGGTAGTAGGATGAATGAAAAATGTCAAGGAAAAATTGACTGTTGAGCTAGAAACCTTGCTGTAACATGGCTCAAACCTATTTGGATTAATCCTGTGCCTCTACAGTAAAGAAGTGTGAAGGAAAATTTAAATGATACCTGTCTCATCTCATTGCTTGTAGTAGAACGAGACATGTATTTTGTTTGCAATCTTGTATAACTGAAGTACAGCACTTGCTGGTAAGTAGGTGTAACAACATTCTCAGAAGTTGAAATCTCAGAGGTACTGTGGGTTTTGTGTTTAAGCTCTAAATTAAATGGTCTTCAAGAGTTGAAGATATGTGCAGTCAGGTGGATTATCTAGGGGCTGAAGAATTTTGTACATTAAGAATTAGCAGACCTCTAGTAAAATATTTAACTTTATCGTGTTAATAAGCAAAGATACTTCATTCGCTTATTTTGACAACTGTAGTTTAGTTTCAATCAGAAATTATTCATGAAATATGAGTGTGCTTAAGGCATTATATTTTATGAAAATACTGAAATCCAAATTTGAGACAGGCAGCACTACATGATAAGAGATTGGGAGTGTGTGTGTTTGCGTGTGCAGAAGATGGAAATGCCTCCTTTATTTTTACCATAAGATATGTGAATCAGCTGGGAGTAAGTGATGCTCTACTACGCAAGTTTATTGTGCGCCTGCTATGAAGATTTCAGAAGGACAGCAGGTTTTCTGCTTTCCACATTTCTCCTGAAACCTCTGCATGTTATTACACAGCTGAAACAGAATACATGATGGTCTGTAGGAAGATGCAGCATTCTTCCATCTGTGAGACAAAAAAGATCACTTAACTTGCTCTTAGCTATGTTATTTGAGATTCACAAGATCACTTCTCACTTGAATGATATATGTCGAGTTCCCACAGAACGCATCCCGTATTCTCTTTAAATATAATGGAAAACATTTGTCCATGGAAGTTAGTGGCTTTTGTATTTTAATGTTATAATATTGATGAAATTAAAGTTCTTTATTTTAATGTTATTTACTGCAAAAGTCAATTGCTTAATCAAAAGCTGATTCCTTTAGGCAGAAAATATGCTTCCCAAATTCCAGACTTTTTACTGTTTATCCTTTTGAACTTGGATAACTTATGTTCTATGTCTTAAACTTCACTAGTCTGTCTCAGGATTTCATTAACAATATTAGAAATATTAACATGTTTCTGGACTTGTGTGCCCTTCTATGCCACTCCTATTAACACATGATACTGTATTGCTCCCAGTTTTATTAGCTGCAATGAATAGTCAAAATGCATCTTAGCCAAATAACAGCTTTCTTTGATCAGATCTCTTCATCCTGCTGGAGTTACCAGTTGTTGGTGACAAAAGTAGTGGATTATTTTGGTACTGTGTTTCCATGTACACGTGGAAATAAGTACCTATTCTGTGAGAATGCTAAAATCTCTCTGTTTTTTGGATTTTCTTCAAAGTAACTTGTGTATCACTGGCATCATGTTGGACATCTTTTAGTAACTCTGGATGGACCATATCTGACATTCATCTAAGATGTCTTTTAACTAGGGGTTAACTAACCATTTGTATTATGAAATCAAATAAGTAGTTGACAGAATGTATCATGTTAAATTTATGCCAGTTTTACCTTGGCTGTCCTCTGCAGGAAAAGCCCATTTTGTACAGAACAGGTCTTTTGCAATCATACACTGTGATTTCATGTTCAGTTGATCTGTATTAAATCTGGGCTGTTTGCCCCAAATTTCTGTACTATGTCAGGTACGGAGAGTATGAAAACAAAGAAAATACTCAGAAATATTAAATTCCCTTTTTAATCCCTTTGTTCCCTTTCAATAATATTTTCTTTACCTAGTTCTTCACACATGAATTTTTGTGTCTTTGTTCTCCTGATCTGTGTTGCATTAGGCCTACACAGTCTGGTGAGGAATACTCATTTGGCATGCAACAGTCAAAACAAGTTTATTTTGTGTTGAAATGAGAACTACTAAGGAGGTCATCAGAGCAACTGTTTGAAGAAGTGTCCTTTTACAAGCAGATTTGAAAAAGAAAGGTGTCAGATAAGAAGAATCGTGGAAGAGATGAATACGAGAAAGGGAACTTTAAAAGGGAAGTTTGCAGATTACAGAAGAAAGTAGATAGGACAATAAGAAAGATAAGATTGTCTGGGTAGAGATCGTGGTTTTCCCATGATTTATTGAGTTTTTCAAAATTCAAAGCAAAACTGTACCAACTTTTATGGCTATCAATATCAACATGTTTCTTATGAATCCAAAACAGAGAGGTTTATGAAGCTCTGGTACAAAGCAGATGGATGCATGGGACTTCAGTATGCCCCATCCACCTTCCTTCCCTCCTCATTCTGAATATGTCTGGAGAATTCAAAAAGTTTCAAGCGAAATCGCCATGTTACAACAGATAACATAATAAAATAAAAGCCGAAGGAGTGTTTATCCTGTCCACGACTTCTTTTCCTTTACAAGTATGATTCGGGCCTGTATTTCTTGAACAAGGAGGAACATGCCTCCTCCCTTTATGCTCCCAGCGCTGTTGGCTCATTCTTTTCCTGTGCAAAATCCTTCCCTTGCGTGTACACCTAGGACAATGTGTGCTGTATTAAAGCAGATCTGTGTAGCTGAGGCTGAAATCTCAGGTCAAGAAGTCTGTAGGAGAAGAGAAGAAATCTATTTCACTCTACAGTCTCTTAGGAAAAAAATGTTGGCATTAAATGTTGCTATCTAGTTGATTTTATTGTTTCCTCTACTCTTTCCTATTCCTTCTTTAACAAGTGTAAAATAAAAGTGAGACTGAGTTTTAGGAGCGACTCAGTTGCCAAATTCCGATTTACATAGTTGCTGATTAACCAAAGGTTGGTCTTCTTGATATGCAGTAGTCTGAACTCTTCCCTCCAAAACTAATGGAACTCCAATGGCAAATAATTACCTGCTGGACCTGTGGAGATCAGTGGGGGGTTGTCCTGGTGTTTTCAGGGTGGGGTCTTAATAGTGCTCTGAGAGTAAATGTCAACAAAAAGGTGAAATGTCTGTTTAAAGTTACCACTCTCAACCAGCTGTTTAGACACTTAGTATCTTAACCTTTTATATTTGCTGTACTCTGGAAATACTGAAAAGTGTAGAACAATCAGTGGAGGGTTAAATTAGGAAACACCCCATTATATTGTGTACTGTACTAGCTAGGTTTCTCTCTTTATCATTTTGTTCTCGTTCCAAGATGAAGTGGAAACCGGGCAGAGAAAGATTAATAGTCACCAAGCAGGGACACAGTGATTGCAGTGATGTTGCATATGTTATATTGGTCCCAATTATTTCATTCGATAGCAGAATTTAATTGTATACCTGCATTTTGGAGAAGTTTTCAATTTGTCATTCCCTGTGACTAGGTAAAAGTTGCTTATTTAGATCAACCCAAATCTTCTTTATCTGGATAATTTTGTTTCCTGTTTAATTTCTGAAGACAAAGGAGAGATTGTGTTTGAGAATGAAATTAATTGTACACAGTGATTTTGCATTATTCTGTACTTGGCTATTGTTTACCACAGGTGAAAAGAAAGGCAAGGTAGGGGGGTATAGACCTTAGCTTTATTAACATAACTTACCTGGGAACTCTGATTATCGTATGATTTTGATTTTAATTGTGACTATTTGATGCACAATCCAGTTGCTTCACAGTTCGCTGGCAGTCCACTGTTTGGCCCTTTTGTCATAGAAGACATTAAGGTCTGAGAAATGGGGTTTTGTCACTGTTCATTAAAATCCTTGATCTTATCCTTCAGCTTCTTTAAGGAATGGTTTCCCTTATGTCATCTTCTGGTTGTAAGAAAACCACTACTAAGCAGTACCTGCACTAGATTATTTCATCACTTGGTATTAGATACTGCTATCACTTATCCCCCTTCACTGGGGAGCGGATAAGCTATTTCCTTCCAAAAGCTGGTTCAACATATATCTGCTTCCTAGCTGGAAGAGATGTAGACTCTTCTCCTGGAATAATTGAGAACAATATTTTTGATAGGTAATTGCTGACCCACCCTCTTCTTAACTGCTGATTTGTCTTCTGGCTTTGTCAACCTCTGGAAGCCTTGTAATGCTGTTCTGCTGCCCTGTTCAGGATCAGACTTAAATTTAAAAACCTAACATATGAATAATATTTCTGCCTAGAGTGAAATAATTTACCTCATGTGGCTGCTAACCAGTTTAAGAAAGTAACAAACAAAATACTACCATTCTGTTTCAAAAACCACTTGCTAATCTGGAAACCTGGTCCCACTGGGTGAAGATCAAATGAACAGTATTATACTTCTGCACTCAGCCACACATGACCTGTTCACAAAATCCAGAGGGAAGTTGTAAATGGGAAGCGTTTAGCATCTATGAATTGTTAGCTTATTCTGCCCAGCAGGCTGATGTGCTCTGGATATAAACAAATCAGTCTCTACTTGATCTTCTGCACCTCATGCTCTTTGACATCACCATAAATTCATTTTGTATTTTTATGGAGAATTCCCCTGACTGTGGAAAAGAAGTGTCATGGCATTAGCAGTCTTGGCACAATTTTATTTTGCGTTAGCTGTAAAATTCTATTTTTCCCACACTGCTGTAGTTCTAGGGTACCTTTTATCATTTTGGTATTTAAGCCACCCTTGCATAATGTTTTCTTTTTGTTAAAGCATCAGTGATCCTTTAACTTATCTGTGAAGGAGAAAATGATTGCGTTACCATATGTGTTTGATTCTGCTACAGGGTCTTTCTCAAGTCTTATCACCACAAAATATGGCAAAAGCCCTTGGAATAAAAGTCATCCTTAAAATTGTGTGACTTTTCCTAGCACGTACTCATGCTATAAAAACTGTTACAGAAAGAGTTTAGTTTTTGTAGTTTTCTGTCTTAATGTATCCTTCAGGAAAAGAATATCTTCACATCTCTTAACGGTGTGATAGCTTTCAAATGTATTGTTGTCTGAACTGTTGATTAAACAAAATGGTGCTGATTGCAGCAGGGTGGCTAAATGTGGACAGAAGTAGCTATTGCAGCCTGCTCACTAAGAAGTCATTTATCAAAGTTTTATCTGATTTCAGAGGCATTAGATTTATCAGTCACAGTTTATAAATGGCATGTCATCAGGATCAAACCGAAGCAATACCTTACTCAAGCGCTGCTGTAAAGCAAGTGTAAACATCTTCTGGAGATGTACTGTGTCCTTGCACTAGGAGGTATGTCATGCAACATATAATTATAGCAACCTTTAGTATTTTGTTTAGTTCTGGAGTTATTTTTTTTGTTATTGTTGTTTTGGTGACCAAAGTTTGTTTTCTGCTCCTCACCCAACGGGAAAATGTTTACAATTTCACTATTGCAAAGAAAAGCACAGCCATTTGGTACAATGTATAGAAATAACTCTGGAAAAGTTGCAAGTGTCAGGGCCAGCAGGTCCCTGAGTGCCAGGGGGTGGCAGGGTCAGGGTCTCATGGCCAGGGCTCCTGCCACCCTCTGCAGCCAGGGAGCAGGGCAGCTGGGGGCAGCCCCAGCCTGCGGCATCGGGCACCTCCCTGGGGATGGGACCAGCTGAGGGGCGGGTTGGGTGGCAGCCTGCTGGGTGGGGGTCAGGATCAGGCCCAGTGAGGCGAACTGGGGTCGGAGACGGCCCTGGGATGGCCAGACAGGACCAGGGAGCCTCAGCGCCCTCGTGGCAGGTCTCTTTCTGGCTGAAGTGGGCGGCTTATCCAGAGTGTTTCCAGACCATGCCTACTTATCTGATGAGCAAGGAAGTTAAAGGCATACCATATAACACTACAAAAATTTACAGCGAAATAACTGATGCACGCCCAAGAACAGGATTTAAAAGAAGTCTGCCTGATCTGGGAAATAAACCTGCTGTGTATCCCAGCCTGACTGAGAGTCTTGGGTTTGGCTGTTTGGATGATGAAACCATTTCAGATTCAAGTGCAATGTGGCGGGAGTTTTATTAAACTTATAAAAATCCATTTGAGTCTAAATTAACTTTGGTGGTTCTTTAACCAGCCTAAGAGAAAAAGTGCTAAAACGCCAGTAAGACAGACACCCTGACAACTGGCTTGGTTTTGGGGGTATGTTTTAAAAATGTTAGCACTCAATTCTGTATTTGCAAACTTAAACCACAACTTGTTTATTAAGGGTGAGAAGATTGTTTTAGACCCTTGAAAGCATATACAACTTCTTTAAGTGATTATGAAGGTAAATCTTATTGTCTGGGGAAATGACTTCTGCACAGCTATTTCTTTTATTGCTGTGCTGAATGTGAAGGCATTACTCAGTTTAATAAATCCTACTGTATCTCTCAGTCTGTGTAGGCTGATATAAATATCTCCAGTTATGTCATATTACCACCTTTGTACAGCTAATGTTACGTTCTTGATGACTGGTGGCTGATAAATGCAAAACCTCATTTGGTTTGTGAGTGATTGAATGCTAACACTGTTTAGATTTCTTAATATACTTGTATTAGCATGAATAAGTAATGAGCTTGCCAGGCTTTTTTGAATATTTGATTGTATCTTTATAATGGATTTGTGTCTCTCTCTTTGTGCTAATGTCATTGTAACTTTGTTGGTGTCATAACTCCAAACCTTAGCAATCGATCTTTATCAGAATATCTTAAGTCAATTACCCTCTCATGGCCAAATTACTGTGTCATAATACTTTTCTTATAAAAGTATTCTGCATATTGCATTTAGGATACAAATAGGTACTAATTCTATCTGCAGTATATTTCTCATTCCTCGTTGTGGCTTCTATTAGCGTATTGATCGGTGAATTTTGTCGTACTGTGTCTCTACAAGCATACACGTACGCATACATGAAGCATTAAAGCTTCTCTTAATTCTACTATTTATTAATAGACTAGCTGATCCTTAATACTCAATTTCAGCCATCTTTCATGTTCCCTAGACTTCTGCTACTTCTAAAAATTGAGCCCTAATGTTTTACAGTTTCTTGGAAATCCTCATCCATCATTTTGGATAGTGATTATTGTAGGAAGAAAGTATTTGTTTGTCAGAGACTTCTCATTATTCTAATACCCTAAAAAACATATGTACTTGCAGTGTATTAGATTTTCTTTCATCACCCTGCATCATGTTTACTGACCGACTCATTTAACAAGTAAAGGAATTGAAAGAAAGGTGGCTATTTTGTTAGTAGTTTCTTAGTGGTCCCCAAATATATGTTGCTTTTTCTGTGAAAAAGACCTAAACAGAAGACTACTAGACCAGTGATACTGGCATGGACAGGGTATTGTCTGGGTGTGCATTGTTCCGTCTCTGCTCTTCTGAATATATGCTTCTGTTCTAAGGTGCCAAACTTACCCGAGTCACCCCTGGAGCAATATTTTTTGTTACAGAAATTTCAAACCCTGTTATGTGGACTTCAGTTCATGACAGACTTAAAACACTGCTGCTTCATGGCAGATGTTGGACCTGTTATTCTGGAGATGCATAGTGGAAATCTGATGCGTAACGCTACACGTTCCGTACTTTCACTGCGTTACTAGTATAGCTGAGACATGGATCCAGCTGCTGTATTTCATTACCTGCTTTTATCAGAGGAACCAGTATGAGCTGGAATATAGGACTACAGGAGGTGGATCTGCCTCTCCCCTTTCCTTTGAAATCAGCTAGCTAAAATGTTTCCCATTTTTAAAGTTATATTAATCAAAATGTACTAATGATAACGTAAACCAAAATAACTCTGTAGCAAGGCACAAACAGAATTGCTGAATGAGGGAAAAACCCCACAAAATGGGATTAAAATAAATTACTCCTGCCTGCCGGAGACTGGGAAAGAGATGGTCCTACTCTCCTATTTTGTTTTTCAGTCCATTGGCTTAGTGGCTTCTGGATTAAAACAAACTTCACACAGTCCTCTCTGATTCCTTGAAAATTTCTTTCTGTCTCGGCTCCAAGGCTTGGATCTGCTCCATGTTGCTGACAGACCTTTTCTTTCCTCTGGAAACTTCCAGTCTGGCTTTTGCTGCAAACTGTGCCCTTGCTATCCCCACTGTCCTGCTCTAGCCCCTGCTGCCGGGGGGCTGCAGGGCTGACTGCTCCGTCACGTCGAGGGCAGGCGCAAGCTTCCTCTCTTGTTTCTGCACAGGGTTCAATCTGATCACAGCGCAGTTGTCAGAACAACGTAACCGCATAGCATTCCACTTTGCTGCCCATCCACAGAACATCGTAAACATACTGTTTGCAGTCCTTAGATAGTGAACTGTGAAGAAATCCATCCGATTGTTCTCTTTGTCGCAAACTATCGCACTGCAGGATGGGTAGAGCATCTCGGTCCACTCTGAGTCTGAAAAAGAGGGCATGGTATGTTAATAATGGTGAATTTTAATTTTTTTACATTATGTAATGCAGGAGAGTGTTGTGATTAACAAAGGAGAACCTGAGCGAATGGCCTTCATGCCCCAAAATATTGTCCATCTACACTGAAGAGAGTAAAAATGCTTCCTGGGAGTTTGGTCCTCGTTTTCCTTCTAGTTCCTTGTATCCTAAAAAGAAGTTATTGAGTGTACTTGCCAGAAGTCCATGTAGGTCCGTAACTGGTTTCCCGCGGAGCTGAAACGTGCTGTCAAGGTGCATCAAGATAAGCCCCCAGGACTGTTGCAGAAAGCCACAGACTCATCAGTGATTAGTCCAAAAGAGAAACTTTGTGAACCTTCCTTACCTGTTTTGTTTTTTTTGTTTTGGTTTGGTTTTTGTTTTGGTTTTTTTTTTTTTTTTTTAAACTCTCCACCTTCTCTTCAGCTAGGAGTCTCCATTCCCTAATCACATTCACACTATCTCCATTCCCACTTGCACACTGTTTATTCAGGCCTGTTTCCCATGAATCCTTATTCTGTGTGCTAATGTCCCACTTTTCAGACATAAGCAGCATGCTCTCTGGATCGGCAACAGCTCACATAGAGTTTTACGTATCTTGTCCTATTAGAAAAAGCCATATATTTTGTAGTTTAGTAGAATTATGTGGGAGAATCAGAAGGGTCACATCTCCCTCTGTTTTTTCACAGAAGAAAATGAATGTGGTATAGTTCATATTGATGCCAAGTACATAATCATATTTTCCTCCTACTTAGGAAACCTTAGCGTCAGAATTTTATGTTAGATGAGCAGATGCATTACATGGGATGTTTTCCAGATTTCTTTTTAAAAATCTGAGTCACTCAGTGTTTGCCATGTGAAATCCTTTACTCTGTAACAATGTCCCTAGACCATTTGAATATGCACCAGGAAACATGCTGAGCAAATTACTAGATTGAATAGCAAATTTTTAGTGAAGTTTGTCATTCAAGTTAACAAAGTGACATGGGTGTAAAAAACAAAAACAAAAAAACCAACCTAAAAATATGGTCTATATTTGCACCTGGTTTTGAAAACAGCCTTGCATTTTTTCTTCATGGAATATGCACAGCCATGACCTACAAGATAGTAACATGTGGATGAGCTCTGATGATTTGAAGCTTTCAGAAGCTAACTCATTTGAAAGTGTGATAAATAAAATCAAGCTAGTGGACAGTTTCAGAGCATACCTAATTGGACAAAATTTCAGTATCACTACCACTTTTCTGCAACATTTTGTATTTGCTGTCTTGAGCATCTCTCCATTAAGCAGGCTGACTTTTGTGGATCCCCTTCTTAACACTATGGACTATACAAGGAGTCATCACTGGGTGTTGGTCATCTGTGCAAGGTTAGCTCACAGGTCCTCATTTTTGAGGAGGTACGTTGAAAGTAATATTAAGAAGTTTACTTTTTGTGATTGACTCTTGATACTAGAGTTTACCATGCAAATACCTTCACGTGCACGATGATTTCAGTGATACTCATATTTTATCTCATATTCCATTAATTCTCTGAAGATTTCAGTTCAGTTCTGTCTGGTGAAAACTGGTCTGTTAACTTTAGAGAATAAACTTCAGAACGTTTTGTAAGAACATGTTTTTGGTGAACTGTGTGTGATGAATTTTGGGAATAAAAAATTATTCAGAATGGTGCATGGCTTGAAACAGTAGGATAAGCATATAGCTCACAAGAAGACTTATGAAATCAAGTTTTTTACTGCTATGTCCATATACATATAACTGTCCTTTCACATCTGTTTTATATTTTTGTATGTTCCCAGCACTTTCTGAGCCACAATTCCAATTGTGGTTTTATTAAATGAGCTGGAAATAGATTGCACTAGGTGGAGGTGAAAGCAACATCTGGCTTGCTAACTTCATGATTGTCAGAGAGTAAGGACAACTTTACTCTCTGATGTAATGTTATGCCTCTTGTCTTCCTAAAATGAAAAAAAAAAAAAAAAAAAAAAGAATGGGTTTTCTTCAGGGTGCTTTGTCTACGAAGGGGCTTTATGAGGATATAGACTTATAGAAATTTTTTGAGTACCTTCTTAAATAACAACCAAAAGATATGAACCTCAGTAATAGGAGAGAAAAACAAATTTCTTAACAAGTGGATAGTGTTTCATTCATGCTATTTCAATACTTTGTTAAATGAAATATTAAAAGTGGCATTTTTAAAGAGAAGGCTTGACAATACTCCCACGTAAGTGGTGCAAGTAAACTTCCTAATAAGCCTCTCTCGGCTTGATGTCTAACATATGTGACTAGTACTGGAAACTTGCAGCAGTCATGTTTCAGAGCAGACATCTTCACTGCTCTGCCTGGTAAAACCAATCACAGCATTGTTCATTGCTAGACCTCAGTCTGACTCACAAAGAACATAAATACTGGAGTCGTGCAGAGAAAGCTCATTCTTATTTTTTGAAGATTTATCTTTTTTAGTATATGATTTTATTCTGATTGATATCTGTTGTATCTGGTGAGGAAAAAGGCTTCCTGCTCTTTTAGGGAGAATGCCTTTGTACGATGTGCCTTCTCTTGGGACACAAAATCATGCATGTGGCAGAGCCACAGGCCTTGAGAACAAGACCCAGGTGGCTAAGGGATTAGAAACCTTGGAGTTAGGCAGTTCTAGATTTCTGGCTCTGCAGCAGCCCACTCTGTGAGCTTTCATTTATTTCCCCAGCCCAGCTATAAACTGGAGGTTATAACCTAGAAATAATATGCTCTTTTGTTGGCTGCCCCCCCCCCCCTTTTTTTTTTTTTAAACTAAACTGTATTATTCCTCTAGTGGACTTCTCTGAAAATCGTCATGACACCCCACCTCCCTAAGTTGGAAAACTTTGATTAATTCAGTAGTATATTAGATGCATTAAGTTTGAGAGTTAGTGACTGTTTTCCCTAGGAGCTTATTGATTTATATATTGCAAACTTGTCTGGGTGAGCAAAAGACTTTTTTCTCAAATTCCTTGGCATAGCGGATTCTCCTATATGTTTCCTGGTTGAACATTCCTTCTTTTGATCACTGAAAGACCATTATTAGCTCTTCTTTTACTCTCATGATATAAAAGCATTTTGGGGGAAGTTAATTAGCAGTCTGTCCTTTTCCATATTCAGAGGTTTTAAAAATCTGTTTAGTTCTTGGGGAAAGCATATATTAAAATAGTATATTGCATGGAAAAGCCACCTACAGATATTCTGAGATAAAAGACCCGATAAAGGAGCCAGAGACTTTCCATCTTTTTTTGCTTGGGATGTATACTAGGCATTTCCATGGTGATTGGTGTTTTATAAATGCCAGAGATAAATGGTCACAAGAAACTGCTGCAAACAGCAATAAGTATTGAAGTAAAGGCTTAAACAATCCTCTCCTACCAGCTTCCCCTTGTGATTCACTCCCTGTGAAACTGCAACTGGTGGGCCTACCCGACTGAGCTAAAAAGCTCATGTATAGAGCTCGTATTATCTTCTAACCACCTGGCACTTCTATATTTTTATTTTATTTAAAAATATGTATCACCATTCAGTGGCTCAAATTATATCGATACATTTGTTATAATGTTGGCAGCATTCATTATCAAAATGTACTCACCATTTGTGGGGAAAAGTCATAATAAGCCCACAAGTAATGGCAATTATAAATGACATCTGCCAATCACTGGAGCCCTGCCTGTATGTGCAGACCTGCCTGGAATCCAGAGCCTGTCTCAGATCAAGTCACTTGATTGGCAGTGCATGTAGCTCTCTCTATGCCAGCTGGCAGATTACCAATAAGAATAAATCATGTAAAGTTGGAATGATGATATTGTTGGCACCTGTCGAGTAAGGTAAAATCTGTTTTACTTATAAGCCACAGACTATGGAAAATTGACCAAATCCCATACTGCATCTCATACCTGGGCATTTTTTGTATTTGTACCTGGAAGTTTGTGTAACTTGGGAAAGGAAGGTGGTAGTCTAGCTACAATCCTGGCTCAAAGCATCTTCTTTCCTAAAGAGGTTTTATAAGTGGAGCCGATCTCAAAACTCCTATCGAAGTGCTAGAATGCATGAATTGCATTCATTACACTAAATGCACAACTCAAGGGTGAGGCTTTTCAAGACTACCGTTTCTCATCGGAGGGATGAACTTCATTCAAGCAAGTTTAGTTGAAAACAGTTACTTTGAGTTCCAGTCAAAATCAGCATCGGTGAAGACTGTGATTAAGGTTTATCTTGTATCTTGTTCATTCCACAGGTTGAGCATCTGATCTGTTCCTAATTTGCCACGGTTGAGTATCTGATTCCTATTTATTTCTCCTGTGATGACAGTTTTTTGTGCAAATTCAGAATTACGTGTCTTTGTAAAAGTCCAATGTTTCCAGGGCAGAATCAACACTTATATCCTATTGCTGGTCTCACCACGGTGTGTGGGAACGCTTTGCCAGCTATAAATACATCTTAGAAATGAAGGAAACATTTGTAACTTTGAAGTTCCCATGTTCTGAACTCTCATTTTGTCCTATGCGAAGTAGCAATAGTAACATGACTATTTTGCCTATTTCAGATTCTTTCTCTGCTGTATTTTAATTTTATTCCTGTTATTGTGGATACCATAGGACTTACAAGCATGTTCAAAATGTCATGTTTCTATATGGTTTAATCTCTACTAGGTGGTTACTGGATTTGAATGCCTGTAACAGACCAATCACTCTTGGTATTCTTCCTGATTATTAAATTTTTGATGTGATCACCTAAAACCTTGTAAGCTTAACGTTTTGAGACAATAGTAAGGAAAATAAAAATTGCCTCATCTCTTTAGATGCCTATGTGCTCTGCATTAATTCATACAGTGGATTTTTTTTATACTAAAGCTTTCTTAAGATATGACAAATGATTATTTCTTTAAGTATGTACTCTATCCATTATTAAATTGATTATTCAAATATCATTTAAAACAAGAGGCCAGATGGCAATATTCCAGTATTTGTTGCCATTAGCAACCACAAACCCCAAACTGAACGATTTTCCATTTTTCACTGTGGATGAAGGGATCTTTTCATTTTACATGCAATAAAAAGAAACTACAGCTAACCAATTACAAAACAAGATTGTTATACTAATACTTTATAAAAATCATTCACTGACACTCTGTTACACTTGTTGATGACCTCATAAAATATGTGATCTATTTCTAGGTTTGCTAACTTTGTTACCAAGTATGATTTTTAGTTAGAATATTATTGTCATGAAAGGAAGGGGGTTTTTTTATTGTTTTAACTTGCTCAGATTATGAGACTCTAATTAATAAGATTATGACTATTCTAAAAAAGTATAAGAGAAAATAAAATTAAGAAAGGCTCAGAACTTAATTTACCTGATGTCTGATACCTTTGATTCAAGTAAAAGGAATGTATATTGAGAGCAAACTTTAAGGTGATATAATAATGTCATTTGAAAAATGACAACTGGTGAATGAGTGCTTAATGTCTCTTCAGAAGTATCTATGATTTAAAAAGTAGGGACTGAACCAATATCTACAACTTACTTAAAGTCTCACTTCTTAGCATGTAGGAGATCCACAACTGACCATTTCAGCTAATTAGCCAAAAAATGACAGTAAGGCAAGGACTATCTGGGTCTCCTCCTTAATGATGACTTGGTGTGTAATGGTAAAAAGTGATGTCAGTATAGCTCATTAATTGGTATCAGAGAAGAGATAATAACAATAATAAAGACATATACGTAGAAGTAACTTTTTCATTTTCATATAAGGGTCTGCTTTGCATACAACTCATTTCTTCGTATGTGAACTTATAAATATCTAAATATATGTGTTCCTAACTACGTGTATGCTTGGCACTGCAGATATGAAAGCTGGGTATTTTAATGATACTTGACTGAAACTTTATTTTGGCCATAATATTAAATGGTCTCGAGCTGCACTTGTTTTGTTACTTCTTGTTTGTCCTTGGCTCCCTATGAAATCAGTCATAAAATTTCCACTAACTATGGTGCATACTACTGGCCCATTTTTCCTTGGTTGCTCTTTAGGCAATAAAATTTCTGGTCAATGACCTGCATTTCTGCATAACTGTAAACTTCCTATACATCGGGTATTAAATGTAACATGACTTGTTTCTTAATCTGGGTGGGAGATAAGAAAAGGGGTCCTAAATGACAGATGTTACTCAGATTGCTTAATGCACTTCCAGAAAGATCTAAGAGGCTGTAGTAAAGAGGGTAGCACAAGAAATGAGATAGGATAGGCAAATATGAAAGTACCCTTTTGTTATTTATTCAATTTAAACAAGAGATTTTAGTAAGTTAAAAATTCTCATAACTAACTTCTGAAATAAAATACTTGGTTAATAGTAAACATGCTCAGCCCCATAATCTAGAGACTATTTATACTCTGGTAATTTCAAGAAACAAATATTAGCTTATAAATGCTGTGATGGCAAAATGTGCTAGCATACATGTTAAGTTTCTAATCAAACATTGCAAAAATTCATTAATCAGTATTTCATAGTTCATTACAGTCTGACTAATTTTGAAATCCTTCATGTAAATTGATTAAATGTCTTCAGTATTCAGATAAATGGGCTTTTGTTTTAAGCAACCTTTACTGTGAAGTCCATATTTCTCCAAGATTGAGTTCTGGTAACATTTGACTGTCGTGTCTGACATACTAGCTAGTTGCCATTTCACCCCTTCTTCCCCTCCTCTATATTCCAAATATCTCATTGACCAATTGTGAGAAAAATATTCTTAAATCTTCTTTAGACATAACAGGTCATAGGTAGAAAGTGCTCCATCATCTATTGTCATCAGTCAGCAAAGCATTTTTTTTTTTTTTTTTTTTTTTTTGTAATGCAAACTCTTGCCTGTGTTTTAAGGAACTGTTTTGCTGTATAAATAGCAGACACGTGAACACCTCAGGTTGGTGATCAAGTCTTACTTTACACAATAGAATACGTGTGAAAAATACTCGGCGGGCAAAAGCTCAGCTGTTGCACTCAAATATGCATTGCCTTAGTGAACAAGTATTTAGCCAGGGGCACGCTGCCCTCCCTATGTCGTCAGTCCAACGCAGCCCCAGAAGCGGGTGCGGAATGCCAGCTCCCACTGCAGCTGAGCGCAGCTCTGCCCTCCTCCGAGGCAGAGCTCCCCTCAGTGGGGCTTCCGAAATGAGAGGAAAGACTCTGGTTTCACTGAGCCTTGTATTAGGACTCCAGGCTTTGCAGTTTTAGGTAAGACTGTGATGGGGGATTAATGGAGTTACTACAGCACACAGTGCTGCTTATTAGAGAGATACCACGTTCTTTCTCATGTAAACATACAGCAGTTACTATATGGCAAACACAGAGAACAGTCTCGTATAGTCTTCTGCAAAATAAATTCTTGTGAAAGCATAGTGCTGGCTAGAAAAGTAATGGCCATATTCTCGTTCGCTTTACTGGACAATTTAAAATTTCTACTGCAAATTTCTACTGCGATTTTTTAACTGGCTTTTCAAAAGAGTTCATTGCAGTTTAATTATTTCAGAGCTCATACAATGTGAATGTAAGGGCCTGAGGGCGGCCAGTGTATATTAAGTTTTCAAGTTAAAATCTGACTGCAGAAGTTTGTTGGTCATTCAGCTAACCATTGCAGACTCTTCTGTGTATCCAGAAAAAGAATTTATTCTATGTCTTCTCTTGGGTATTTTTTTTTAAATCCTAGTATACTCTTTATATACTGATAATCTTGCCTATGCTAAGATCTCCAGTCCACCTTTTGCAAAAGCTGCACAGGTGGCAGTCAAGAGCCTCTGATTTTCCTTGGAGAGTGCCACGTTTTGGTCTGCATGCTCTGCCCTGAGTGTTTTCTCTGATGCTGTAGAAAGGAGAATTTGGTCTGCATTGTTTTCATCTCCTTCCAGTTTGGCAAATGAACTAGATCATCTGCAGATTATGTAAATTATTTTGCTTAATTTTTACTGGCAATGCCACAGTGTGCCCTTTTTAATTCCTTGACAAATTGTTTCTGGAGTCCAGGATTCTTCTCACCTATGTCCTTCTTGTTATTTCTGTGCTCCAGACACATGCTCTTTCTGCATGTTACATCTTCAGCAAACGAGGGAAATGGCTTTACTCTTAGCTCCCTGGTCAGCTCTGAGATGCATGCAAGTCATAAGATGCAATTGCAGCGGCACAGCCGTAAGTAAAGGCAGAGGTGCATCTGTCCTAACCAATGCTTTATTTATTATTTTTTTTATGAGCCATTCAGTAGCGCTTGCCACAACAGTATCTATAAGAGGCAAAGCCAACTTTAACCAAAGACAATTCCTCTGCCCTTGTAGAATGTGTGCTGTTTTGATTTGATATTTTAAAAGAAATATGAGGATTCCAGAAGGTGTAGAATGATCTAAGAAAGCTGATCTCAGGAAAGTAGAGAACTTCATGAAAACTGAACCCCAAGAAAAATCTAGCAGACAGTAATACGTTACAGTTGTTGCCTTTGTTTTTCATCATTTAGGAGTTGATTTGCAAGCCACAACATCTAGTAGTGAAACATGCTACTTCTAATGACCAGAGGTATTTTTTTTTTAAAACTGGCTGTGGCCAAACTGATACCAGAGAGCTGTGTCAGATCAATGTTGTTTTTTTCAAATATTTATGTGCATTTAATTTTACATGTTCGTTCTTATAGGCTGTACTGGATCACATACCATGTTGTGGTAGGTTGACCCTGGCTGAATGCCAGGTGCCCACCAAAGCCGTTCTGTCACTCCCCCCCCCCCCCCCCCTCAGCTAGACAGGGGAGAGAAAATACAGCAAAGGGCTTATGGATCAAGATAAGGACAGCAGAGATCACTCACCAATTACTGTCATGGGCAAAACAGACTCAACTTGGGGAAAATTAACTCAATTTATTACCAATCAACCAGAGTAGGGTAATGAGAAATAAAACCAAATCTCAGAACACCTTCCCTCCACCCCTCCCTTCTTCCCGGGCACAGCTTCACTCCCGGATTCTCTACCAAACCCCCCCAGCAGTGTAGGGGGATGGGGAATGGGGTTTACGGTCAGTTCATCACACGTTGTCTCTGCCGCTTCATCCTCTTCAGGGGCAGGACTCCTCACACTCTTCCCCTGCTCCAGCGTGGGGTCCCTCCCACGGGAGACAGTCCTCCACAAACTTCTCCAGTGTGGGTCCTTCCCATGGGCTGCAGTTCTTCACAAACTGCTCCAGTGTGGGTCCCTTCCACGGCACGCAGTCCTTCAGGCACAGACTGCTCTAGCGTGGGTCCCCCACAGGGTCACAAGTCCCACCAGAAAACCTGCTCCAGCGTGGGCTCCTCTCTCCACAGATCCACAGGTCCTGCCAGGAGCCTGCTCCAGCGTGGGCTTCCCACGGGGTCCCAGCCTCCTTCGGGCACCCACCTGCTCCGGCGTGGGGTCCTCCCCGGGCTGCAGGTGGAGATCTGCTCCACCGTGGACCTCCCTGGGCTGCAGGGGGACAGCCTGCCTCACCAGGGTCTTCCCCAGGGGCTGCAGGGGAATCTCTGCTCCGGCGCCTGGAGCATCTCCTCCCCCTCCTTCTTCACTGACCTGGGGGTCTGCAGGGCTGTTTCTCTCACATGTTCTCACTCCTCTTGCTGGCTGCTGTTTCTGTGTCTCCCGCAACTTTTTTTCCTTCTTAAATCTGTTATCCCAGAGGCGCTACTACTACCATTGATGGGCTCGGCCTTGGCCGGTGGCGGGTCCGTCTTAGAGCCGGCTGGCATTGGCTCTGTTGGACATAGGGGAAGCTTCCAGCAGCTTCTCACTGAAGCCACCCCTATAATGCCCCTGCTACCAAAACCTTGCCACGCAAACTCAATACACCTGTATAAGCAGAATATAACTTAACTTTCTTCCTGTTCTTTGCTAGGTCAGCATGATTAATCATTTCAGTGATTAAATGGGATTAATTAATTAAATTAAACCTTTTTAACCAAAGGTTTGAACTTTTTCATGTGAAGTTCTCACATCTTCCTCTTCAGTTGGCACATTCCTCTAATGGCCACTTTGTTTGGATCCTTGGCCTTCACAGTCCCTTTGAAAGCCCAGCAGAATGCCTGAGTTTTCAGCTGTGTAATGCTAGGCCACTGAGGAAAGGCTTTTGGGCATGTGCTTCATTTCTGGTTTATCTTGAATTCTTTCCTTGTTTTCATACTTCCCAGTTTTTGTTCATATATTAAAAGACTTTCAGTTTTGAGATAGTTGTGAACTTTATTTTAGAGCAATGCTTTTTAGTGTGACGCAAACTCTGATACCGTCGGCTACTAATTTACAGTACGAAACCTATCAAGTTGCCTTCAGCACTTCACAAGACTAGTATTTTATTGTTTAGCAGAGCCTTTTTGAGATAAAATGCTGTCAGCTAGTTTTTGTATGTTGAGTTCTTATTCATGTGAAAAGCCTTGGTTATTTCTTGGGACTTCTGCTATAAGAATCATAGAATGAAGCTGAGGAGATATAAGCCAACTTGTTGATTAAGGAGTTTTGTATCTGATTTCTTTCTAGTCACTATAAAAAGTATAAATGTTTGATTCAATTGAAGGGAACTGCGATGAGTTCAAGGGGTTTTTATGATAAACTTTGACCAAGATATTAAAAGGAGACTTTCAAAGGTATTAGGCACTTAACTGAAATCCCTTGGAATATCTGAACTCAGATTCTCAGTCTTGTCCCTTGCTGGAATTTGGTGCACAGCTGATACCAAGAGCTGTCAGAAAGTTCATTGGCATTTTGACACAATTGACTATAATTTGCAGGGACAGAAAGGCATTCTTCTCTTTTTCAGATTTCTCCTCCTGTGGACTATTTGATGTTAATAATAAAATTTCATCTGTTTCCTTTCATGTCAGTCTAGAGAAAAAAACTGACAGACTGGAAAAGGACTGTTTCAAGTAAGTTGTTTTACATATAACAGGTTCCAAATTACATTTATTTCTGCAATGTTATTTGTAGGAAGCATTTTATTTAAGAAAAGAAGAAATCTTTCAGAAAACAATTACATACGATACTTCTATGGCTATCGCAGTGGTTTCTGAAGTAAAGTCTCCTTTAAGGTTTGCAAATTTTAATTCTAGTGGTAGTACTTTTTTTGCTTTAAGCAGCAGCGTGATAGTAACTGCGTAATAGTATGCGTTCCACCTTCGTTTCCTTTAGTAATTTCATAGCAGATGCCTTCAGTGAAGATACTGTACTTACAAGTATAAGGTGAGCAGAATACAGAGAATACATCTTCTAGTTACCCGGGAGAGATACCAACATGTGAAGGAAGAAAAAATATTGAAGCAATATGTACTTTTACCTAGCTTTTATGAACATAAAGTTTTGAAACAATTTATCCCTCACTTCAGTAATATTTGTGTCTTTCATAAATCATATTTACATATATTTTATGGAAAAATAGCTCCCCGTACTGCTTCTGTAATAAAAGAGCCTTTGCAAATCTGCTCCCTAATAAATTAAAAGTAGCTGGCCACATCTTTTTTTGAAAGTCATAAAGGGGAATTAAGTGCCCATCTCCCATTAACTTTTGATGATGCCTGAGAAAATCTGCCAGAAGATTTCTCACAGATGCCTCTGAAACCAATGGTTGGGAGTTTACTTTGATTTTAGAAGCAAGAAATTTGCCATGTTACACTCTACTTTTTGTCTCAAAGAGGATCATTGTTTGGTAATATGCCCACGCCTGACTTTTTTTTTTTTTTTTTTTTTTTTAGAAGCATCAATGTTCAAAGGCTGAGGATGCTTTACCTTTGGCAATACTGGCTTTTATAACATTATAAATATAAATTTTTAAAACCATGCTTTCTGATATGTCTTATTGTATAGCCCTAATAAAATCCTCAGTGATATGTATGCAAGTTTACTTCAACAGGATGATAGTTGTCCCTCCAAGCAGCATTTGTAGCAATGGCCGTTGCCGTTGGAGGTGGCCCAGGTAAGAGTGGAGATATGTAACTTGTGCTCCTGCTTGTTCGTTCACATACTGTGTGCCTTTGGCAGAGTTTCTCCCTTCTTGGTGCCTATCTTCCTTCTCCTCTCTACAGATTTTAAGGTATATGCACTAGAATTTATTTTAGTGAGTGTTTGTGCAGTATTTGCTCAATGGAGCTCTGATCCTGAGTTCTGTAAATAGATAATAGCAAAATGGTTTCTGAAAAACATTAAAGGTACAAGTAACAGTATAGGAGCTAGGAATGTCTTCAGTTTACATTTTCCTATTGTTTCATTCCAAAAATTGTTTGCTATATAGCCTTTTTGGTGTTTTGGTGCACTGCACCGTGCTGCTGTGTGGCATTTATATGCAATAGAAGAAAAAAAAAAATGAGATAGCGTAACATCTAAGAGAGAACGCTTTGACCACTGATGTGGTGTAGTGGTCTCAGGAGCAGCCTAGAGCTAAATAAAGCTGTATTTCTTATAAGCAGGTTAAACCTGTGGTAGAAGATCTTGGCTAGAAAGCTTGTTTAACTGTAAGGAAGGTGAAACTTTCCAACTTTCCCCTCCTTTCATTAAGAGGAGGTTGAGATGGGCTGTCTTCAGAAGAAACATGGAAACCAGGGGGAGGGGAGGAAATATCAGTTACCCCCAAATTAGTGATTTTATTTTCTTTAACTGTAAATATGCTTGTTTCAGATTATGATACTGTTTATATTATTGCTTACTAGTGCATTTTCAAATTCTCTTTAGCCACATATTCTATGGGCCAGCCTCTCCTATCAGAGTGAGATGGAGAAATCAGCCTTGGGGAAAGGGAAGGAACAGGACTGGGGGATGGTGATGCTTAAAAGTAATCTAGCATGCAATGAATTCTCAGTTTCTTACCTGGCTTGTAGTGGAGCCAGGCAGTGTTATCAAAAAGAAAGGGGGGAGCAGTTTCAGACAAGTCTATTGTAGAAGGTGGCACCCTATTTTCTCCCAGATATCTGAAACTGGAAAGGCCATCACAGTTAGAAATGTTCTGTAATCTGTTTGGCTTTGGGAAATAAAGCAGAAGAGATAAAAAATCACGAATGCTTTTCTTATCCTCAGCTGGTGAATTTTCTGCCCCACAGTCTGGTATATATTTTGTAGGTATATTGCAGATGAAGGACAGAAAAGCACAAGACCAGAGTCACTCATGTTCTGTACTGGATATGACTAAACCTGACTCTGCAAGCTCAAACAGGTTTTCAGTTTTATCATAGTTCTCCTTGCATCAGCTGAACCCTTTACCCTCGGTGATGGCAGAAGCTGCTGGAAACATGGCCACAGTAGAAATAAGATTGCTGTAGTTCTGAAGGCAACGAACTAAAAATGAGTAATCGTGGTCTACAGCAATCTACAGACATGGGGAGTAAAATATTCCAAATGGGTTAATTAAGCCTGTTGTGCAGCTGAATCATTGATCCAAAGGTGAGTATCTAAAAAAGGAGTAATTTGGTGGAAAAAAAGATTTTTCCTGGATTAAAAATTATGAAGTAAAAAAAATAGTAGATGTCTATAATTAAGATTTCTTCATGTGTGCTGGTTGTTTTTTTTTTTTTTTTCCCTCCTCTTATCAGACTTTAAACGTATTAAACTGAAAATTTAGCAGGCTGAGAGAGTTGAGGTGGTTTACCCTGGAGAAGAGAAGGCTCCAGGGAGACCTTACAGCAGCCTTCCAATACCTAAAGGGGACCTACAAGAAAGGCAGAGGGGGACTTTTTACAAGGGCATGTAGTTATAGGACAAAGAATAATGGCTTTAAACTAAAGAGGGTAGATTTAGATGAGATGTAAGGAAGAAGTTCTTCAGTGTGAGGGTGGTGAGGCACTGGAACAGAGAGGTTGCCCAGAGAGGTTGTGGATGCCCCATCCCTGGAAGTGTTCAAGGCCAGGTTGGATGGGGCTTTGAGCAACCTGCTCTAGTGGAAGGTGTCCCTGCCCATGGCAGGGGGTTGGGCTAGATGATCTTTAAGGTCTCTTCCAACCCAAACCGTTCTATGACTGTATGAAAATCAGAGAAAATCACTTAACTCTCTCCTACGTGCAGTACCAATTAGTTTGATTTGAATTAATTTGCTTTCGAGAGTAAAGTAAACTATAGGGATTGTGTCAAATAAAAACAAATTAAACTTTATGATCCAATGGTGATTTAAGTACTTTTTGTTCTCATTTACACTGGCAAATTTGATCTGGATTACCTAAAAGGTGCTACATTTCTAACAAAGCATTTAACAAAAAAATAAGAGAAAGTGGTTTTGTATTGAAACCATCTCTCAAAACTAAAAAAGGGTGCATTCTGAAAGTATTGTAAATACACTAATAAGAATTATTTTAAAAGGTTTTGCTAGACTTTGAATCTAAGCAGCTAATGTTAGACGGGGGTAGCTATGTAAATCCAACTCGAGTTGCCATTATTAACCATTAATCTTAAAATAGATGAATCCATAGACACTGGAATCATACACTGATAATTTAATATAAATGTATTAGACTTGCTAATAATATTCTGCCAAGGACTGTTTTAAGCATCTGAAAAAAACACAGACTAACTCATAGTAATAACATAATTTTAGACAGTATCTTAGTTTGGGGAAATATGTTTTATGTTACAGAATTTCAAAAGATAAAAATATTTTAAAATGTTCTCCTTATGCTTCTATTGTATTTTTACTTTATTGCTGGTGATTTCTACTTTTGACTAGCTAATGGGAATGTATTTTTTCTCTGTATTGCTATTACCTCTTCCTGCTACTTTCCAGGTCACTAATTTTTCTGCTTAGAGTTCATTCTGCTTAGACCGATATGCTGTCTTTTTTAATGAGGTTATTTCTGGGTTATTAGCCTTCCTGTTATATGATACCTTATGTGAAAGATCTAATTGATGTAAATCAAACATAGCTTGCAGAAGAAAATCAAAATGATCTTTTAGATATTTTGTAGGTTCATGTGTATCTCAGAAATTTTGTATTTAAAGCTACTTTTTACACAAGAAGGTTATATGTGGCTAATAACACAAATAAATCTTTTTTTATTCATACATTAACAGGTTCAAAGAAGTGGAAATTGAAGAAATGCATTGGCATTTTGGTTTGCTGAATAAGCTTTAGATGGAAATTACTCTGAAAAGTATTTAGTGGGAGGGGTTTAATTGTACAGTTGAATAACCTCAGTAACATTTTTTTATTAAAGCATTCTTACATAAGCCGTTAAGCTTTAGGTTAATTTTTACTGTTATTTTCTGGTTATATTTAATAACAGAGATTGGAAATACTGTGCTATACCTTGTTAACACTTTTAAATGGATTACATGTATGCTGCTTTTTTAGAATTATTTTTTTGCAAATTTTGCAGTCAAAAGGATTGTGTTGTTATGTTACACATATTAAAAGCATGTTGTTTTTCCAGTCATTTCGCTTGTGGCAAACGGTAGTGTCAAAGGGAATTGTCTGACTTTTGTATGTATATACGTTATAATTATATAGGAAAGTAAAATGTGATTTTTATTTTTTTTTTTTTTTTTTTTTTTTTCACATTGGCTTTCCCCTCCTTTGCGGTCTGATATTTTTTACCTCAACTGAAATGTCCTAGTTTAAAGATACATGAGTGACCTTTATGAATACCAATTTATATTCTTCTATACTACCTGTGCATGTTTTACATAATATACACACAAAAGACATGTTGTTTCTTGAGAAAATATCTGGCACAATACACCCCAATTTACCTAGCTATGAATATTTAGATATGTATTACATTTGAATTTAAAGTTTCTCTTGCCAGCTGTCAAGTTTGAGGGTTTTGGGTTTTTTTTTGTTTTGTTTTGTTTTTTATTATTTTGCCTGTGTTTTAGGGTTGGAGTACATAAGCAGTGTCAGCCTCTGCTGCCACACCTTAGTTCTATTTAACACATGTACAAAATTGTTTATCCCACAAAAACCTGCGACAAAATCCCATTTTGATCTTCTTTACAGATCTATAAAGAAAAACAGTCTCTGATAAAAAAAAAGCCTTCTAAGCTAATAGGATACATTTTATTTGGCTTTTGCTCAGAGCTAGCAAGCCATCTATTAGTATTCCTGAATCACTAGAATTATTTTCTTTTCAAAGAACCTGAGAAAATTCCTGGTTTTGAGGGATAAAAACATAATAAAATGTTGGAATGTTTGCTAAATCTTGTGCTGATCTTCTGAGCACGCTTAGGGTCAATGAAGTATTTTGGGGGAACCTGAGCAGGCTTAGACTGAGCTGTGTGTTCTGGAAATTAAACAAACATATTTGTCTATAGACAACGTGTTTTTGGACAAAACTTCCTGGTGAATTTTTGATAAACAATAGATTGTGTGAGAAATTATAGTGAATAAAAACATACACCATAGAAAATAACATCAGACTAAGCAACAACTTAATTTTTTTTTTCTTGTTGTCAGTGAATGCAGAAGAAATCACAACAGTTCAAGTAAAGACATTTCCCTGTTGAATGTGAGTTAGCAGTTATTAAGTGAAAGAAAGAAGATGATAATTATAACTCATTTCAAAGAAGCTAGAATTTTGTGGTTGTCAAAGCCAGATGTGCATTTCAGCAAGTAAAGTTGGATGTGTCAGGTTCTAATCTGGTGACTTCTAGTACACCATTTGGACATTACAGATTTAAATTAATGGCATTAGTTTCACTGACATAGTTTTCCCAAAAGTCACTGCATGGTTCACAAGATTTCAAAGTATTGCCATTATTGTTGTTTAAGATGTTTAATTTGAACTAAGGACCTCAAAGGACATAAAAAAAGACCTAGGCAAACTGAGTTTAAGAATAGCTGGAATATAATTTATTTCCTTGAAGCATGTAACTTGAGGGGAAAACAAAAAAAGGCAAAAAAAAAAAAAAAAAAAAAAGCTGACACCTTGGTTGAGGAAAAAAAATAATTTCCCTCCACAACGTAAAGTGGATCCAGACTGATATCTGCTTGGGAAAACTTCTTACAGGTACAGCCGATATCAAAAATCTCTTGAGAAAGCTGTTGGAGAGCGGCATTGTCTGGCATAGCAAAGACAGGTGTATTTCTGTATATAAAGCTACAGAAAATTTCCTCCACTGGGTGAAGATAAATGAACTTGTGTGTATTCTGGAAGGTTCTTCCCACAGCTGCTTGCTGCTAGATGGTGCAACAGCACTGTGGCTGCCAGAAGGTCCTCTACAGAGTGCTTTCAGATCAGTACCAATATTGCCTGTTCCATGCGCAGCAACTGCCGTGATATATCCTTCTAGCAGAGTCACCTTCTTCAGCAGTTACAGAGATGCAATCCAGTGGTACTGCATCTTCAAAAAATCTGGACTGTCACTGTGATCTTGTCCCCTAGATCCTTTCTTTTCCTGGAAACCCGTAGTCTTGTATCCAGCACCCTTGCTGGAGTATGTGATTTAGTCTTATGGATTAATCTGAGCATGAAATTGTTCTGCAGGTTACAATAGAAGTAGAAAGTCTTTAATCCTAAACTGTGTCTCTTCAAATTTTACCTAATTCCAGCCCACAGTACCTTGTGCCTTGGACTCCATCAGGAGGTAGAGTGGTTCAGAGTGCTCTTGTATGTGTTGCCCGCAGTATGATCTGAGGAGCTTTTTGAAAGCCTGGGAGAACTTGAAGAGAGATGGCTCTAGCAGTACCATCCCCAAACCCACATGTGCAGAAGTAGGCAGAAATTCAAGCCATGAGTCTTGCGGAGAGCTTGGTCCCAAATGTTGCTATAGCAAGTGATGGTCTGGGTGGAAGGTATTCCTTTAAGATCCACCAATGCCATTGAAACTGCTTTTGTTTCACATTCCTAGCTAGCTGGAGCTCACCATTGAGGAAGCAGACCTCTGCTACGTGGCTTTAACTGGTGAACTGCTGAACAGCACAGTCCTGGGGCTGAACAGGAGCCTAGGATCGGTTTTGGGTGTGGGACACCAATATATCTGTAAGGCCTCAAAAGGTGAAGTCCTTGTAGGACACATTGTGTGTGTGTGTTTTTCCTAAAATTTGAGCTTGCCAGGTGTATCCTTTGCAATATAACAAAGTGAATCCTTTTCTTCTGCATTAGCCCTTGTGTTTTACTGCCCACAGCAGCTCAGTTCTCCTTAGCTGTGGGCTGCTTACTCACAGCAGGTAACTGAAATGTATGATTGTCTGAAAATAGCTTATTTGTCAAGCTCTGTTAATTCTAAAGTTTATCCAATAATATATTATGAGTAATATATTGATAACAGAGGTTGTGGTAGAAAGCTGCTAGAAAATAGGAAGTTTGTATTTATGTGATAGGCGCAGCAGTTAATTTGCATTCTTCTATATAGTTTGTATTGCTTGCACACAACTAAATGCAGTCACACAATTGCTGAATGCTGTTAAGGTCCATGCATTGCTTGGTGATGGAAGACAGCCATTATAAGACTTCCAAAGCATGTTTCCATCAGTTTCCTATCATAAGGCAGGTGGGTGGCAGACTGTCCCCCAAACTGGCCTGTTGGGCTGACAACAAATGTATCTGAATTCATCCACAAAATGCTTGGTGTTACTTGGAAAAAAAGTCTGAAGAAGCAAATATTAGTAGCTTGTTTGGCAAAAGTTTAAGTGAAAACAAGTGATGAGCTTTTTAGTGCTTCTGTTTTGTATTTGTTTTACTTACTAGCGGTATTAAATTAATAGTTTACATTCAGCTGATATTAGATTTTGGGTAGTATTAACGTTTGGGTCAAACAACATTGATTTATTTGCAACATATGGGGGGAAAAAAGGTGATGTGACTTGTGTTCTTTCCCTTTCACACTTTTCTGATTTGCACTGAAACAGTAACGAGAAAACAAATATATGATTGTTTTTTCCTTCTGTAACAATTATTTGAATTCCTTAGATGTTCCATTATCTTCACTGTTGAAGAGCCAGCTTGTTCATAACTCAATGTCTGCCTTTGCAGGACCTAAGCCCTTTTTGCATGCTTTGAAGTAATGGCCGCTAACCATCACACCTCATTCTGCTGTAGGGTGGAGCTGCACAGCCATGGTGACATTGCTAGCAGCTGCTGCTCCTCTCTTGCCCTTGCAGCTCATAGCAGCCACCAGTAGAAGCAAACCAGTATCCAGCCAGTAGAGATGCCATAAAGATATGCTAGATTTGACCATCTACCGTATGTGAAAGAGAGCATCCAGCAACCATGTTTCTGGTTTTGAAGTTATGCAGCGATGATGTGCTAGCACAGGTCTTGCTGTGTGCAGCAGTGGTGAGTGTCAAATAACTGATGTCGTATGTTTCCCCAAGATTAAGAATTTAAGCGGTTTGTTGTAGCAGAAGTATCTAATCACATATCCTCACTGGGGTAGACCTTTTTGTGAAAAGAGCATAGATGCTTGGAGCTCCTTACACTGCTGTGGCACTGGGAGGTGTGTACCTTCTCCACATTGTGGATTTTAAGAGGTTGAATCTTCAAAACTGATCACGTAGCAATTTTTGGCTTTGTTTTAAAACAACAAAAAAGCTAGTCCTGGATATGTGCGAATGCTTTAAAGCTCTGCATTTAAATAAGCAGAGGATTTGTGAGGTTCAGACACGTAGGGTTTGAATCTTACAGCAGGAGAATGGGTCTGATAATTCAGGAAATGTCATTCATGTTTCACCTACTGCTAGGAACACTTTTGTCTTTGGGTGATGTAAGTTTCAAATAAAGTTCTGGACATTTGGAAGGAATCCTCTATTTCAGTCTGCTTCTGCTCCTCTCAAGAAAATATTTATCTTCAAATTAGGGGTGTAATAAGGGGCATGTTTACGAGCTCTTTAAAAAGTGAAAGTGTTGGTGCAAATGTCTCGGGTCTTCAGAGTTCAGTAGTGAATCTTTTTTGTTTTGTTTGGACACAAAAGAAAGGAAGCTGCTTACCAAATTTATGGAAGTGCTTTAACATTTGCTTTTTCAGGTGTGTGAAATGGCTGGCACTTACTTCCAGGTCTATATCATAATCTAATAAACCTTTAATCCAGAAGAGTCTTTAAACCACTCTTTCTGAGTAATTTAAACTGTTGTATCTGCCTGCCTGTAAAAGATGAATAGTATTACCATTCACCTGGGAACTATCTTCATTAATAAATTTGGATCAGATTCCATTCACCCTTTTCATCTGTGCTTGACACGGAATTCTGCAGGTGCAGTCAAAGGTGAAATTGGGGGGAAAGAGGAGGAGAAAAGAATATCTAACTTCGTAGTAGAAAATTTTTCCCTTTAGTTTTTACCATTCTGACATATCACTTTTTGTGATTGTTCACTCTTACTACTGCAGCACCAAAACTAGTTTTTCAACAGGCTCTGTTAACATCAAATATGAATATTCTTTTCCTTCTGTTGATAGTAATTAAATCCAATAGAGATCATCTTGAACTTGAAAATGCAGGCTATGGTTCAGAACTGGGATGTATAGCTTTAGAGCGTGCATCTTTTTGTTCATTTATATTTCATGGGTGTGTGAGATTCTGGGAATTCTATCTCAGTATTTCTGTAATTTGTGTACAAGCAAAAAAAGATGGAAAGGCCTCATCTGCCTGTTAGTAATTATAATAACAGAAATCTAAGAAGCCTCATCTGTTGCTCATCTGTTTAAAGCAAGATTTAGTAATCTGGAGCAGTACTGAAGATCAGATACCTTTCTTTTGTTTGGTCCCCTACTTAGCAAAAACATCAATGCTAAGAACATTGCATCTTCTGGTCTGTGAAATTGTTTAATTTGTGGTTACAATGCCTTTAATTTCAGGAACGCATATCCTTCTCTAGTCAGCACCTCAGTGCCAAAGCATAGCTATCGGAGCGCCCTTGTACTGAGCATTGTATTGTGTGCTGTACACGCAATACAGTGTATTGTGCCTGTCCTGGCAAAAAGCCCTATGGGAACCCTCCAAGGTAGGCAACGCCGGGAGTAATCTGGAATGACTTACAAGTTAGTTGTCTGACTTGTGCGTTGATTTGCCAGCTAGAATTAGCTCGGTTTTATGCATGATGAGGACACCAAGCGAAGTCATTCACCTCTTCCAACATGCTGAATTTCATCAAACCTGTAAGAACTGAAATGAGAAGGAATTCTACCCTTTTTCAAATTTGGCTGAAATTGGCCAAAGGTTAAATGGTCAGTGGCACCTCAAAGATGGGCAACAACGGTTGCAGAAACCTTGCTTTCTTCAGGAGCGAGGTTTCTGCCTTAGTGAGTTTAGGAACTAATGAAATATTCCTAAAACTTTATAAAAGAATTTCCACTATCCTTATTTTACATCTGATTAAAAAAGTGATTGCTGCACCCCCCTCCCCATCCTGAATTCTGCTGTAGAAGGGACAGGTGAGCTATCTGATGAGCATGTTAAGTGTTTAAGTGTTTTAGAACTTTAGAGACACCAACTTTGGGTTCATCTACAGATGATGAAGACTCACAATAGTTATGACTGTCACGTGAAAGCAGATTCTACTTTCATTGAGTTTATAAGTTTAACAATGTGAATATTTTAATTTTTCTCAATATTTTCTACTGCTTTCTATCAAAGGTATTGAATGGCCCAAATCATGCAACATGCACCATGAATGCCAACTCGTTCTTTATCCACCTGCCATTGGAATATTACAGATCAATTTAGCAAGAGCATTAACAGCAACCATTTTTATTCCCCTTGCTCCTTTTTCAAATCCCAGAAGATGAATTCTTATGTAGTCAGTTCAACATGTAGATGACCAATTTATGTTGTAATTCCTAAAACAGTGTTTAGAATTTATGCTAGCTACAGCTCAACAGTGCTGAGCATTCCCAGATTCCTTTTCTTTACTTGCATGCATTCTGACAGGAAACATTATTCTTTTTGGTTAACCTGTCTTTCTAAGATAATTAATTTGTATTTGGAGCTTTCAAAAAGATTTTAATTAAAAGTTTGATTTATGCCAAAATGTTTCCTGGGATCGTGGGTTTTCTTTCTGTATATATACTGTGTGTACACTTTTCCAGAATGCTGCAATAAATCCACAGGCATGTAACATGTTCTGCAACTCTCAGAGATATCCTGGGAAAGTCGGTTCTACCTACGGGTTTTTTTCCAGATTAGATAGGTTTATAAATTTGTCTGGAATGTGAATTTCCTTCTCTGTTGTGGTCTTTTGTTAAAAGCTATCTTTACATCATGATAAAACTTTTCTTTAAAAAAACAAAATACTTAATTTCATTAATCTGTTTAGCAATACCAATATAATGAGCCATAATATTGATTTTTTTACTTAGGATTTAAAATCTCTATTTCTTTCCACAGAATTAAATGCTTCAAGCTGATACTCAACCTCCTTACAGTCCCCTCTTTAATTTAGTTGTTATAATTAGGCATTAACTGGTGTCGGTGGTATAGCCAGTTACAAGCCATTCTGTTCTGCTTGTCTTGATTATCACAGTTTAGATGTAAAGTAAATTAGAATGAAAGACTATACAGTCCAATTACAGATAAAAGCAGCAAACTCTACTGCTGTAATTAGATGCCAGTACTATTTTTCTTAGATTTTCTATCTCTGAGGGCATTTCTTGTAGCTACTTTGCTGAAGCTAATGTTTAAAGATTTTATAAATGCTGGTGTCTTTGTGCCATCATCTTTGCTCCTTAAACTTTAAGTGGCCTGTTCTGAGGTGCAAGATCTGTGTCTATGTATTCCTTGTCCATGATACGTTTTTCTTTCAAGGTGATGTAATGTGTTATCCATATTATGAGTGTAAAGACCTTAATAAGCATGAGTGTGAAGTAGTTAACATCCGTGTGCTCAAACCTTTACCTTTGCAGCAGTGAGGAGTTACCTGCTTTTTGCCATAATGCAAAATCATACCAGCCGTTTCTCCTCTGTCATGGCAGATGTAAGAGAAGGCGTGCTGAAGGGTTCTGCTGCCTTCCACCTACGTGACTTCTTCACCAGAGGACAGTCACCTTCACAAATCTGCTGTGAACCTGAGTCTCTGGTGTACCTCATTGATGATCACACGTTTTAAACAGCACCTCCCAGAATTATTCATTAAAAAGAGTCTCTGCTTCAAAGAGTTCATGGGATAAGGGGAAGATGAAGGCACTCAGCAGGCAATTGACTCAAGACCATATAAGGTTTCCTGGCTCCCAGTCCAGTATCCTGCAAGCCAGCTCTTGTTATCTTCCTAAGAAATCTTTATAAACTGGCACGCAAGCATCCATAAAATAGCAAAACCCAATGTAGGTTGGACTGGCTTTGATACCTTTTGCGGAAAAGAATCAAGTCCTTTATGAATGGCAAAAAAGCTCTAGAGCCCAATTCAGTGAAACATGCTGAAACAGACAAGTACCATTTCACCCTCACCGAGATGGTCACTGTAAATATGACATTTTTGGTACTTTTACCAGTAAACACAATACAGACAGTTGCGTTAAGACAGTTTGTAAATGCAAGGAATACTTTATGCCAGCAAAAAAATACAAATTCTGCTGTATTCATCCTTAAGTCCCTAAGTTACCCTAAGGTAAAAAGGAAGTACCTTTCAGATAATTTAGGAAAACTCTGGTGTTTTCTATAGCTGATCAAAAGCAACTGTTGGAATAATTTTTGTGCTGAAAAATTCAAATGTATAATTTTGTTGTGGGAAATAGTTAATTTCAGTTAACATGTTGGTGGAACACAGCATCAAAATAATTGGCTTCAACTGCTTTGTTTTGGCAAAGTTGTTTCAAGTCATTCCAATGCATACTGAGTGTGACAATTAGTGAGTATTAGTATTATAAGTGTTATGCTATGTTTAGTGTTTATTATATACGCAATACTTTACATGCTGCAAAATCTGAAATTATTTGAATCAGATTGCTGAAGAAATAATGTCTTCATATGATTTTTTTTTTTCAGGGATAATATTTTACTAGAAAAAAAAAGAATTGTTGTTTTGCAACAATTGCATTTCTTTTTTTCAATTGAAATAATTGAACTACCACTTATTGAGCAGTTTTCTAGTCCTTTAACAACCGGTGATATGTATTATATGTCACTGAGTATCCAAAGTGTTATTCTGTAAAGTCATAAAATATCATTTATACATGATAAAACTTTCAAATTAGTACAAATTCTTATCAGTAAGGGATAGTGCCAGAAACTATCTCAAACAAGGAAGATGAGGAGTGTATTGCTCATTATGTGTGAAATTTGCCTGACTAGAATACAGTCCAGCTGCTTGGATTTTAAGTCAGTCTCGTGCTCTTTCAGAGGTGAACTAAACCTCTGGAGGAGAGCCTGGGAATAAGGGTGTACTGCTATTGACTGAAATGGCAGCTACAACTCTTTCACACCACTTGAATGACATACTTGAAACATCAAAGGCATCTATAGAAGAGCTCCACAGTGGACTTTACATTGCCTGGAGAACTTGTATTACTATAGAAACAGGAAATCTAAAGAAATTTTATGTGAGTATCATAATATTAGAGACCATTATTGGGGTGATGTTACAACTGGTAGTAAAAGAGATTTAAAAAACGTACTTGTATTATCGATGTTTCTCTCCTACCTGCTGTGTTCGAGTACCATTTTAATGTACTGGTAAAGCGGAAAAGACTCATGTTGTTTGATTCTCTTGGGTAAAGTTAATTGGTAATTTAAATGAAAATGATAATCAAAAAAACATTTAGTAAGTTTCATTTTTCAAAGCAATGTTAAAACTTCCTGTTTTACAGCAAATGTAGAGAAAATTATATGTGTTGCTTTAAGGAGATTCAGTTTTACCTGATTAATTTTCTAAAGATCATTTAAGGTGTAAGCAAAGCTTACATTTTCTTGTGAAACTAAATTGGTCTGACCCCTTGCTAATTTTACCTACAATTAATTTGGTGTAATCACAGCATACAATTTATTCTGCTTCCACAAAAAAATATTGTTCATGGGGCCATAAAACTCTTTAGAAATTGCTTAATGAACAACTCAGCCATGAGTGGGTCTTAGAAGATGAGAATTGGTATTAAATATGTAGAACATGAAGATGCAATATGTGTACATTGTACCTAACAAACTTGGTATGAAACGAACCCCCCAGGACACTCTACAGTGTGGAAAAATAGCATGAGGTCACATAATGAAAGACGGTATCTAAACATATCAACCTGAAGTAAGATGACATGTGTAAGCTAAATCCTGGTATCTCCTGATTTCTGAAGGCTTGGATTTTCCATCTTAGTATTATCTTAAGATGAACTCAGGTTTTCTTTTGTTGGTGGTAGATTTTGGTTTTAATGAAAATGGTGGCATCATTCATATGTAGGATTTTGGACTGAATTACATGCTAATAGTTCGGGTAAAATTGTTTGACATCAGTGCTTCCTAAAGCTAGGAGACCTACATGCCAAGCACCAGACATTGTGATATTTTTTTTTTTCAAGTAAACAAAATTGCTGAAACTTCTGCCACACTTGAATCATCTAGCAGTCCAGAAATGAGAATCAGCCCATAGCAAGAATATTCAGATACCTATACAGCACCTGTACTTTCAACAGGATTGTTCCACATCTTATTTTTGCTCTGTAAATCCACAGAATTAGCTTCTGATTTTTAGTATATATGCTTTGCTCATAAGAGAAATCAAAACAGATTTCTTCCTTCATTAATTCCTACAGAGGCTGAGGCAATTTTTCCTTTATTTCGTCTGTAGACAATAGTAGAGGTAAAGATACCAAGTCTCATTGAACCTTTTTTCCCCTCAGGTAAAAAAAAAAAAAAAAAAAAAAAAAAAAAAAAAAGGCAGAAAAACTATTTGCAGTATTACAGTTATGGCTAGAGGGAGACATTTCCTTCTTGAGCTCTCAGATTTATTGGTGATGAACCCTTTCTGTGGCAGCTCAAAGGTTACATAGAAAGTGATAAAGAAACAAATGATGTATTTCTGTAACCCTTCACTTTCAACATAAGAGTACTTGTATTTTGTCTTCTATTGTGGAAACCAATGCTGCTCAAGGAGATTAATTCCTCAGAACAGCAGCTTTTTGTGGAAGAGATCTGTAGATAGATCTGGACTGATTCTCTGTGCATAGTATGATGCTATTGAAAAAAAACAACAAATTTGCCAAAGAGTCAGAAATGAGATTTCTAATGAGATATAAATAGTACCTAAAGCCAACCTGGGGTTTTAGGTAAGTGCGGTCAACATGTTTTTTTTATCATATCTCCAGAATTAGGGGGAAAGGATCATTACCCTTTTCATTTAGCAAGAGCAACTTGAATCATCTACATCTTAACCTATGCATTTTCTATAGCATCTGTCACCATATTAGCATGATGCTGATGTACGATTTCTCCTCTTCGACAACATTTTTCCTTAAACCACTTTCAACGGGTTGAAATCTTATCATGATTTCCTACTGCCAAAGAATATTAACAGAATAACTGTTTCCATTGCCAATTTGTAGCAGGAAAGATGTACTTGAGCTTCAAAATATTGTTTCTATTTTAACTTTTGTCAACAGTGTACAATAAAGTCTTTTGGGTGAGATTTTCAAGATGCACACAATATTAGCCAAAATAGCATCAGTCATAAAAGTACCTTTGTCTTTAGTGGACAAAAATGTAAATAATGCATGTTTTTTAAAATCCTACCATCATTTATTGTAATATTTTGCGGCTTCATAAGATCTTATTTCATTGGTTGCCATACAGCCTCCAGAAAGCATCATCTTGTGCACAGCTCAAGACCTCTTTCCTTAGTAAACTAATGGAATACCTTTTGGCAACCTTCCAACTAATAGTCTGCTCCAGATGGCACTGCTTACAACTTCTAAGAAGCACAGGAACAGGCAGCAACTGCCTTATTCTTTCTGTCAAATAAACAATACATATTTTGGTAGGTTGGGATGGGGTAAAAATAAATCAAGCTTCGTGAGCATGAGCAGTATGTAAATAGAAGTGTTTGACTTTTGGGGGCCGAGTTGACTACTATCAAGTTCAGAAAGGAATTCCAGATAATATCTTGTGGCAAGCAAACGGTAGGCTTGATTTCTAGCCTGACTTCTCTGTGAGGAAAATGGCCATGGTCTAAAAGAAATGGTGCCTTTCGGCAACAAAAACTAACAGGATGAGGGCGACTGTTTAAACAATTCCACAGTTTGGATCTTTTGGTGATCCAGATACTGGAAGACTAAGCATGATATATTGTGATGTTACAACTGTGTACAGTATAATACAGGATGAAATCGTGTGGAAAAGCAAACCCTTCTGTTTGCTTAAGTAATAGTGCACTCACCATGGTTATCGAAGTGGTCAACTCTGTAAGTGCAATCAACAATTTGGATTTTCCTACTTGTTTATTCCTTGTATGCTGTAAGTAAAGATTGATCAGCAATTCATGACAGTTAAGTCCAGAAAAGTATTGTTATGAGTTTGTTGCATGGTATAATTGGGATTGTTTGTCCATTTCATGGGAAGAGTCACAATACCTGTAAATGTGTTGATTCTACTATCTTTAATTCTTTGTTTTCCTTGTATGTGCTCAGTGCTCATCCTTTTATTGGTCTGTCAGAAGCCCTCAAAATAGCAGCAACTAATCTTTAGTTATACCGAGTATTCTATTAGCTGTGATTAATAAGTTTTACTTTCACCAAGAGGGTTTTTTTTTAACCTTTGTGGAATGAGAAGTATTGTTCTCAATTAGTTACAAGGAGGAGAGAAATATAGAGATAAACTGTAGTCATGGGAAAGTTACTACAAGCAATTCAGATCAAATGTTTAATTGGTATAAACTGGCCTTGCTCTATGTTTTGTGTGCAATTATAACTACCTTCCTGAAGACTAGATTTTGCCCTTGCAGACAGTAATTTGAGATTTTTTTTTTTTTTTTTTTTTTTTCCTACAGATGTTTTTTCTCTATGTACTAGATGACTGTCTACAAGACTTACAACAGTACCTGGGTATCAGGCTCAGGGATGTCCTTTTTTTTTGTTTTGTTTTGTTTTTAATACCCAGTCCATAAACCAATCTTTCTGGAGATACAGCAGAGAAGGATTATACAATACATTCAGATTACATAAACAACTATCCGACTAAGCAAAGAATTAAGTTAATACCATTGCATCGTGTATTTTAAGATCTTGTGTTCGAATCTTTCCACAGAAGTTAGTGGCAACACTCCCATAGAAATTACATAGGAATCAAGAGTGGGGCCTGGCTCTAAAGATTTTTCTCTCTGTCATCCCAGACGTTACTTTCACCTACAAGAATGACAGTCATGACTATTTATGTTGGAAACTCTACACTTAAGTCTCCTGGAATTTACACGACCCAAATATTTAAACAAGTGGTTTTAATATTTTACAGTCCTTTAAGTATCAGATGGAGTTCAACTTCATACTGCAATTTGGAATGTGAGTTTACTTAATTTCATTGAGTAAATTGGCTCAATCATTTAGGGTGGGGAAGGATAGTTTAAAATTTGTAAATATTGCTAAAGCTTATATAGCAGTTTAGTAACTATTTATTATTTAGATCTACTATAGTTCTTTCCAACAGCAGAAAGTTAGTTATAATAGATCTCTAAAAGTGTGTGTGTGTATACGTATAAAGGTTTTTATGCATATACATATGCATGTTTAGTGTATGTGCACTTGTGTACACAGTAAATGGTATGATACTATTCTTAAAAGCAGTAAATAGTGGGAATAGGAGCAGGATAAAAAACAAAATGAAAAAAATAATTAAAACAATAACTATTCCATGCATTCTGAGCATATCACACAGAATTGCTTTAGGAAAAACAATAAAAAATGTGCTTTTAATCTGATAGTAAAAAAACCCAATAAATGAATGAAAATAATGGATTTTATCCAAACTAGTTAAATACTTAACTTATAATTATTTTGTTTTAGTTGATGATGCAGTAGTTTCAGTTACATACTGGGTTGTTAAGTGCAATTAGTGCCAAGGTTATCATTTTAAGATAATTGTATAAATACGTTCTGAAAGATTCCAGGATGGCTGCGGTTCAAAAGAAGAAAAAACTTTTCTTTGAATGGCATATTAAAAAGAAATAGTAAGATATTTTGGAATGTGTTGAGTCCTGAGGAAATGGATTAATGGGTCAATAATGTGGTAGTGCTACCTGAAGGCAGTTTGGTTTCAGAGATGCTTCATTTTAGTCACAAAATTTCCAATGTGGTTTGCGATTCTGGAATCTTTTCAGTTGTACAGTCAAAATTATTTCTTTCAGAAATAATGGATTGAGAAACTAGGTTATGAAAGTGTATTTACATTGCTGAAACATATTTTCTGTCTTTAGTTTTTCTCATTTTGGTCATCCTCATATGTTTTCCTCTGTTTGGTCTTTTCCATCCTGAAAGACTAGATGTGATTAGAAGTTAAATTTAAATTGCATGGATAAATGATTAACTTATTAGAAATCACAATTCACAACTTAAATTAGGGAGGCATGTGATAAATTTTCACATGGTGATTACAAATGGGTGTTATATGAAAAATTGGAGACATATAAGATAAATTGCAAAACCATGTGATAAATGTACTTATCATGCACCTTTTGGCAGCCTTACCTCCTCTCTGCTCGCTCATCCATCTCTCCTGGGACTTATTCTAATGCTCTAAACCTATGAGCAGAGTCAATCAATCACTGAAATTTTGAAATCAAACTCTTCTAGAACTGTTTTATCCCCTTTTTGCCAAATGGAGAATTGCCTTGTCCAGTTTCAGTCCTGACAATTTTCTGTGCAGAAGTGCTATGGTTATCGTATGTTGATAGCTTTTTGATTCTGGGAAGTGGTGATTCTTAGCATTCCAAAGGGATACAGACTTTACTTCCTCACACATCTCCTACAAGGTATTATACACACGGAATGAGACATCTCTGTGTATGCCTACACTAGAGCTAGCTAGCTCTGTGTGTAATGAAGCTTGTCTTCTGGAGATCACTGGATCATAGTTTAACTGTATTTTACGTGCCCATAACATGATTTGCAAAAGTTCATCGCTGAACCCCATTCTAACATGTTTTTAGAGACACTTTTCTAAAACCAAATTTCAACTTTTATAAACAGTAGATATGCAAAAAACATTGCAAATTATTTGACATAATGAATAAAATGTATTTTCAATCTTTCCTTGTATGCAAAATGGGAAAAAAACTTTGTACATGTTCCAAAATAACTTCCTCAACTGCAGAATGAACTATTCCTAGAAAGGGGAAAAGGTAAGGGGAAAACAGTAAAAGTAATTGAAACCAAGCAAGGATTTGTTATTTTAAACTATTACTGATATTCCAGACGTAATATGTATTATTATAGTTATATTCAAGTATATTACAGCATAATATTATACTATTATATTGTTATTATATAACGTATATGTAATGTGTGTCATTTCATATATAATTTATATTAGTAGTATATTTAAGTATATTTTAGTATATCTTGTAAACATTATTAGAATAACTTTTTTTTCCCAACAGAGAAAGAAATGTTAAAGTTCCTGTACAACTGATCAGAGTTTAAGTTTGTCATTTCATTTACATAATCTTTTTTCTGTACAGGGAGAAATGATTCTTTCATTTCTTTGTATTCTTCGGATAGTGGAACCAGATGAGAAAAATGCTTGTTTTGGCACTTCCCCAAGGGGAAATACAGATTTTGATGTTGGCGAAGATGACTTCAGCAAATAGTGCACATAAAAAGCTAGCATTTCATGCAAGTTCATAAGAAGAAACTACAGAATAGAATAACTTTTATGAAGAAAGTCTATGTCTTACTTGGTGAATAGGTCCCTGTGCTACCATAATAATGCCCAGTTCTACAACTACAAACACTTATTTGTTCAAAGTGAATATTAACATTGTAATTTACTATCTAATTACAATTTTATAGTAATAACTGAAAATGTGTTGTTAAAAAGCGTTGCATTCACTGCCTCACACTACCAGACTGTTCTTAGCAGCATGGTGTGTCAATAAACAAGCATTACAGAGATTTCACAGAAAACATTGACTTGGATTTCAAAAATTTTCATACTCAAACCTTTTGATAAAAAAATTTTTTTAGAAACCTACTGTTAGTGATCCAATATCACAGTCACATTGCAACTGATGAATAGCTTCTGCAAGCTTTAACAGAGGCAGGATTAAGCCCTGTGAACAATCAGTTTGCATAGCAAGCCTTATTCAGGTAAAAGGCCTATGCATTTTATTTCTCAGGGAATATATTTCACTAATTTGCAAGGTTCCAAAGGAATGGGTTAATCTTGTAAAATGTTGCTATTTTTGTCAGCTAATCTGAAAGGTTTTTCACTTAAAGCTACAGAATTAAAAGCCGATTGAAAAAATGAATGCAATATTAATACTTAGGAATAAGGCATTATTAAAATGTATTTAGTTGCTAGTGAAGATTACTAGAAGATGTGAATTTTGAAAGAAAATTATCTGAAAGAACTGCAAAAATAAGCTTTAGTAGTAATGTCACTGGTGTAGTTTAAAAAAAAAAATTATTACCTTAACTTACATTACCAAGAAAATTTTCAGATAAGTTAAATTCTATTAATTTCCATTTCTTTGACGTTGATATAAATTACTGTTGTATTAAATTATACTCATAACAGTTATTAACAATAAAAATAAGAATTGATAATTACGGTATGATAGCAGTGCAGATTGAAAAATAACTGATGAATATCAAGGTGTAAAAAATCCTGGGGCATCTCAGATGAAAGTATGTGGTAACTGTCTATATATATATATATTTTTTTTTTTTTTTTTTTTAAAGAACCATCCTAAAAAATTATACCAAGGTGTTTATTGTATTAAAGATGTACTAGGCCTGTAGATTTCTTCACACGCGGGGATTGTGTGTGTGAATATTTACATATGCTTCTTTATTAAATATATAAAGTTATGGGTTTGATAGGGCATTTTTCTCTGATAGGTGAAAGAAATCACAGTTTTGCAACTTACAACTTCATGTCTTTACTCACAAAGCTAAAAATGCTATCATAACTCAGCAGTCAATTATTATTTCATATGCAATACCAAGTATTGAGTTCCACTAATGGTATCAGATTGCTGCCTGGTAGAACACAGTGATAGGTTTTTCCCACTGTCTGTGGATAAATACAGTATCAAAGCCCAAGCTATTGTGTGCTGTTTACAGAAGAAATTCACCATTTCTTCTTCTTATCAGTAAGGTTCAAATTTAAATTTCTTTGAAACAGCGGAGTGTATGTTTTTTTGTATGACTTTACCCTTAGAAATCCTCTCTGCTGGTCTTGCTCCTGAGAGAAATATGAAGGAGCACTGTGACCATTGTTTCCAATCTTCCTGTTGTCATTTATGCCATCACAGAAAGAAAGGCTCCAGAGTTCAGATGGGAGAAAGCAAGCAGTGGCTGGGGAATAGCTGATATTTCATTGATTTTGTTGCTTTGCTAAATTGATTGTTTTCTTGCTAAGGAAATGAACAATCGTGCACCATTCTTTATTGTTATCAGCTGATTGTACTTGTTTTACTGCATAGTTTTGCCAGTCATAGAGGGTTTTTTGCAATATTGTGCAGTAGAATGAGGCTGAACTAAAATGAATGCAAGCATTAAAAGCATACATTCACAATGCAGCATGCACAAAAGGCTATGAGAATTTGCAGATAACTTTGCCTAGACAAGCAGTTTTTAAGCCATCACAAGATATGGAGGTTCAGCCTCATGAAATTATGCATGGAACAGACTGGGTTTGTTGAAGTGTTCCGAGACAGAGCAAAGCTGGCATCTGTGTAGCCGGATAGATGTAAGCTGGTACCATTATCAGTGGAGGCAGATACAGGTGGCACTGGGGTAAGCAAGCAGCTTGAGGGACATTCAGTGGGATTTTCAAGGGACAGCAGAGATTTTTCGATGTAAGTAGAATATGATTCATTAACAAGACCAAAACCAAGCGAAGCGCCTGTGCCACATGTGGGGAGTGGCACTGTGTATCCCTGGGGAATGCGATTCAAAAATTCCTAAAGAATCATGGGGAAGGGCTCCCTGAAAAGCTAATGTATGAGAGTCTGCCGATAATCCTACTATTTGGGGGATATATAATTTTTTTGTGGGGAAAAGTTGTAGTATTTCTCATTCTTCAGAGGGACTTCGTTTCAATGAAAATCATGCTGAGACAGCTGCAGTCATTAGAGAGACATCATAATTTTGCATGTAAGGTCATCTTTTCTGTCGAAAGTATTTTGTCACAGAATAGAGATGGCTACTTTTGCTGCCAAAAAGCCACTTTAAAAGATTGACAAGAGAGATTAAAGAGGATACAGAAATTTGGAAGACGTTCTTTTAACCTTTTAATGTGGTGCCATCTTGGCAGCAGTGAGTCTATGGTGGGATTAGTTAGGGACCAAGCATTTCTGGAATTGTGTTCCTTTTTTTGTCTCTTTCCATTTGGGGTATCAATTAACAGCAATTTCATCAGGGCAGTAAAGCAAGAGAGTAAACACTAAATAAGCAGCAAGCAAAATTAAAAACAGTAATGAGCCTTATGAATACAGGGGTGTTATAAGGCTTGAAATGCATTTATTTTGGAGCTAGCATGTTCTGGGAAAACATAATGACTTTGTGAATGTATTGCCTCATTTTATGTTGCAGAGATTCCGTTTATGGGCCCTGGAGGCTGACAAGGAACCGACACCTGTGCCCAAACGTTTTCTGAACCTTGGCAATGACAAGCATGTTCATTATGCAGCAGAGTTTTAGTTCCAAGTGTGCTCAAGGCATGGGACAGTAGCAGGCTTTACCCTTGCAAGGAAAAACAAGTTAAGTAGCAAAATGACTGGGGCGGTGGATTTACTAACATGAACCCATCTTCATGAAAACGGGTGCTTCTCTGACTGCACTAGTAGTGCAGACTACAATTTATGGTAAGTTTGTTTTGGTAACTGAATACTGGACATGGGAGATCTCATCAGAACTGGGAAACCTCAAGATACTTAGTTTCTCTGTCAGTTAAAGCAACTGATAGATTAATGTTTATAGTGCTTTTTAGCATGGAACTTAGCTACAAATAGCATTTGTATTTTGGGATGGGAAAGCTTTTTTTTTTTTTTTTGGCCCCTAAATAAAGTCTAACAGAGAAAGGTAAAACAGTAAAGATGTATCCTGTGTTAAATAGGGTTTGTGATTATTCTGAATCATCTAAAAAATAGTTCAATGAAAACTTATGCAAGATTAAACAGTTGTGCAATCCCCAGGGTTTGGCAAAGGAGAGATTAGTGTTTTACCTATCAATAAGTTCAAGGTTGATTACTTTAGCAAAATGTCAGTTTTTCATTAAAACAGCATTTTACATAAGTGAAAATCCTGGTCTGTAATGTCACTTCCATGGTTTCTGTGTGGCCATATCTACAATAAGGGTAGAATTTCATTAAAGTAAGGCCTGAAGCATACACAGATGGATTTTATTTTTAAACAGGACTATCTGTATAGATTATAAGAGGAAAGTTTTGTGACTATGGTATTTCAGGAGCACTAGGAAGCAATTAGGATCATCCATTTAGTGAATTTTGGTGGTCAGAAAGGCATTAGCTAGGATCAGGTTTTCTCATTCATCATACCCTGTTACTTATGGATAAACAAGGTGATATGGTGTCTTGCTAATTCTCAGATATCATTATATAACATAATTGTGTTCTTGAGAGGCTGTTGAAGGCCATTTCCAATTACCATCGTATATAGGAAACATTGGCTTTAAAACAGTGAAGTTAAGTGTGACACAGCAAACAAAATGCAATCGGGTCATCTGTGTGTGTGCCATGTAGAGAGAATGGTTATTTCTCTGTGTGTGTGCATACGCTGCAGGAGAGAACAATTTTGTGTATTGAAAGCTTGAACTGATCGTGACAGTAGGAAAGGTATTTGGCTTTTTAAGATAGAATTCTAGATGCCAAGATCACTGGGTTCATGCTACTACCCAGATGAGTTTGGGCATGTGCCAAGAAACTAAAAGCAGTTGATAAACCCCTGAAAAGTAGTAAATCAAAAGCTAGAAAGCTTTTGAAAATTTTAAGAGGCTGGGATGTACACAGGGATCATCATATAATTCTGAAAAAGAGCCTGATTACTTCACAGAGAATGTTATGTGCCACCATGTTAATGGTCAGACCCTAAGAGCTTTGCACTTTGATTCTAATGAGTGCCCCAGAAGTTTGGATGTTTATATGAATGAACGTTATCTCTCTCTAAAACGATGAGTTAAAACCCTAACTCTGCTGGAGTTTTATACGTATCCTTTAATCTAGACTCTGTATTGGTGGGATTATTCACATGAATGAGGTTTTGCAGGCTCAGTCCCAACATTTATACAATGGATTATATGGACGCATTTGCTACATCATCGGTCAAAATGAATTCAGCTGTGTTTATGCATATGCTGCTGTATAAACTAGAACTCACTTTCCCATGATATCGTCTAGTAAAGAACGTGAGTTAAATGGTGCACTATTCTTCTGTACCAAACAAGCAATAGACAAATCTCACATCCTCTATTCCACTGCTTCGAACTTCATTCAGGAGCATAATCTGATACTGAATTGTTCTCAATATATTGCTTAAAAGGCAAGATCCCCATGTGCCACGGAGCTGCAAGTTCTCAAAACACAAAAATTCTTGCTGAACCTTTGGGGGAAAAGAAAATGAAAAACTTTCTATAGGCTTTATATGCATCTTGAATATGTGTTCTTGAACTGTTTCCCTGACCATTTACTGATACTCTTCTGTCTCCTTTCTTCTGTTTGCATTGCCTGTGAGGTAATAACAGATCCATTGCCTATCATATTTCTGGCCTTTCCTGTTCCTTCTTTTCTCTAAGTTTAGTGTGAGCTCTTACTTGGCATTATAGGTATGTGTATGATTCATTTCAAGAACATTGGTAATCCCAGTGACATCAAAAGGACTATTAGTATGCAATTAGTATGCAGATACCTAAGTACCTAGCTGAGTTGAAGCTTATGCATTCAGAAATATAGACGTACTTGCAAGATCCATTGATTTCAATCCACATCAGTTGAACTGTTCCCATTTTCAGTAATGAGATTTTGAACAAGCTCCATATGAAAACAGGTTTAAGCTACTTGTACAATAGCTGACCTCAGAAAGTGCCTGAAAAAATGGTTGCACATTGGGAAATTAATGTTAATAAATAGCAATTCAGACCTGTAAACTATGGCAAATACCACAGTAGTCATCACAGCTGGCATGCCATTGGCTTTTCATGACTGCGTACTTCTAATCTATCAGTTGTTCTCTTGCATCAAAATCAGTTAAATAGGTACATGCTATATTATTACATACAGAAAACTGCATTAAAAGAACATCTTAAAGTTGCAAAGTTACTAACTCTAAAGTTAGTAAATACCTAATTAACGTAAGAATTAAGTTAGTAGCCTTAATTCATCTCCCTTGTCTGTACTTACAGTGATACAATGCTAACTACGTGATCAGAGCACTGTTTGTTTCTGTGGGACCAAACTCACTTTAGCACATAGAAATAAACATTGTTGAGTGAGAAGTTATTCATTCTTTTTTGCCTTCTTTGGTTAATGTGTGTTCTCCGGCCATATTTACTGTATACTATTCACATTCTGCTTTCAAGACATTAATCCTTCTTTATGAACTTCTCTGTGGTGTTCATCATGCATCACAAATACTAATTTTTCACAGTATTTCCACGAAATGAGGAACTGCTAGTATCTCTGATTTTTAATAAAAGAAGTTGTGGCACACATCCAACTAAATCCAAAGTTTCCACTGTTTTTCCTTGCCCAGGGTAAGACACTATGCTCAGACTATCTGTCTCTAAATATGGCCAAAGTACAGGTGTAGCCCTAAGTTTCTGGAACACGTAAGTTACAGAATTTGTCTGTTAGTCCCAATTCCCATGCTCATTCCCTCTGTTTCCATCCTTAGCTGATACCAGAGTGCTCTCACTGCACTTTATCTCATCTAATTCCTGCTCTCAGTCTCTGTAGTAATCCAGTTTTAATGTCCTTATTTTCTCCACAGCAGCTTGTCTGGTCTTGGCATTGTTTCCAAATCTTCCAAGACAAAAGAGGAGGAGACCAAGAACACGCTCAGGTCCACAGTGGCGGGACAAAGGTAATGCTCAAATTGGAACTGGGGAGGAGCTGCCTGGATACAAAGGAAAATAAATTCACTAAGAGGGTAATTAAGCTTTGAGAGAGAGGTCCAGCTGGGTTGTGTACTCTCCAGTTTCTGGAGGTTTTCAAGACCCAAGTGGGCAAGGCCCTGAGAAACCTGACCTGAATTCTGGGTTGACCCTGCTTTGAGCAAGAGACTGGACTGGAGACCCACCAAGGGCCCTTCCAACCTGAGTGATCCCACGATTCTGTGAGAGCATTGCTGGAGCTCTGTCCTATAGCTCCGTAAGTCGCTACCTAGTATTGGAGAATTGGTTTGGTACGTTTTAGGATTTTCTTTTTATTTTTTTCCTCCTTCTTCTCCAATTTTGGACTTGCCTAATTTAATTTATTGAAGTGGGTTGTCCCTCAGACCCTTTCCTTCATTACTTTTCCTCTTGTACAATTTCAGCTTCCCTCCCTGCCTGTTTTTTATACCTTTGCCCTCAAGTTTGGGAGCACAAAAGCGTTAAAGGAATGAGTTGCCAGAATTTAGTAACCCTGGCAAAGCATCCTGTATTCTCTTTGCCATGTTTTTGGAATGGGCTTTTTTGGATGAAACTTTCAGAAAATAGTAATCATCTGTAGGCAAACACCCAGGAAAGAAAATTGTATCCTGATCTATTGGAGTTACTTAGAGGAAAGGGCAAATGAAAACAGTGTGTTGTAATTAGAAGTATGAACAGCTTCATCTCTGATAAAGCTGATTCAGGGATTCAGCTACAATGTAAATCAATACGAGATTCCTGGTAAAATGAAAGGGAAAATATTTTTTAATCATAGGAGTTAAAGACATGTTCTGCTAAATTTTCCCTGGAAAAATGGTTTATGCACGCATATGAATACTTCTATACGCTCCCAGATATGCAGATACCTACCTGGAGAGGCATGAGGGGAAGCTTCCTCCTCTGAAAATGTAATGTGTAATTAAGGAAGCAAACTTAGTGCATGAAATAAATATTTAGATATAGATATAAATTTTTTAAACCAGATATAATGTTAATTGTGAGGGCTTTGTGCAATAGTGTCAAGGATTTTGACTTAATCTACTAATTTGAAATATATTTTTATAATAATTATTAAGAAGAAAGCTGGGATAGCATGTTCTTTTATATTTGTAAGAGATTAATTAAACTAGTCATATTGTTACAGAATTTAGTTAGCAATTTTCAAAATGCTAAATGAAGTGGAAAGACATTTAAAACAATATTTTAAAAATTATATATTTTAAGCAATTTTTTTTTCCAGAATGATGTTTCTCAGTGTATTAATATTATATGCAATGCAAAATGAATTAATTGAGTTAGGCCTCCACATTATTGATTACTCTCTATCCTTTGCAACTATTTATAGCATATACCTTTTTTCATGTCTCAGCTGTGTTTACATTTTCTCTAGGGCTCAGCATCAGTAGCACTGATATTTTTGGTAGTATTACTGTACTACTCACATTCAGTAAAACTTCACCTATTTATAAATAGTTCAAAACCACTAAGTGATGAAAAAGTCTTACGATTTTCTGTGATTGGGATTTGGGCGTTAAATCTGACTTTGAAATCTTTTTCTGTGGTAAGGCAATCTGAACCTGTTGCTAAAGTTTTCATTACTTTTATAAGGAGAGGATTGTTTTGGCAGAGACTGAAAAACAGTAGGTGAGTTGGAGAGCAGGGGAGTCACTGAAAATGTCTTCGGTGAATAAACATGTAAAATTCCGTGTGTCACAAACAGGGCTGATACTGGGCTGTCCTGGGAGAGAGAATGTCAGGAAAAAAATGGTTGTAAAGCTCACCCCCAGTGATATGGGTAAAATAACATAATAATGAAAAAAGAGTCAAAATCAGGAGAGGATACACAACTAAAAGCCATTTTAATTGTGTGGCCTGGTCTTTGTGCCTTTTGAAAATAAAATGTGCTTCTTCGTTGTCCTCTCTCTCTAGATCTCAGAGGCATTTCTTCGTAGTAGCTCAGTATTTAGGCAGCTACCTCATCATTATTCATCTAAGTCATCAAAATTTTAAAAAGGACTAAAAACCCTGATGTGTTATAAATAAAATATGGGAAGGAGGACAGTGATAGAATAAGAGTTCATATATTTGAGGGAATACCCACCAGAAAGCCCTCACACATTATTTGCAATGTTTTCTTATGGTTTACATATTACAAACAAAGAATAAAATGCAATATGATCAATAGTTAGAGCTGAAATCTTATAGATGTTTTGTGACGGTATATATACTTAATCTTCATTCAAAATTCACACAGTTTGTATTTCCTCCACTGTAATTGCCTCTGTACTGTAGCTTTCAATAGTTGTAAATTAACTCTGTCATAATTACTCTCTTTTTTTCCCTTGAATATTTCTATCCTTGCTGTACATTGTAATTCTGTTACTTCCAGTATTGATATTGTGATGTGTCCACTAAGATAGCACAGTATCTGGAGACATGTATATATCTTTTTGGAATAGTTTTCCTTCGCCCTCCCCCACTTTTATTGGTATGGCTGAATTCTCTTGGCTCTGAGCCCAGTTTGGTTTAATTTTTGTTTATTCTGTACAGGATTCCAGACTCTGCTTTGAGATGGGCACTGTATAAATTAATAAATAAATTCAATATATGCTTGCTTTTAGTGGGTTGCTTGGCACATCTGTTTTTCAGAGGTTTCTAAATCTTCATGATCTGCATAAGATATCTTTAGTTACATAGGATTAGGGAGAGTATCATATTTTTAACATGTACAGGGTTTCCCATTAAAAAGTCATCATTTAGTAACACTTACAGTGCTCTGGCATATTGGATACTGCAGTATGTCTCAATAGTTGGAATGTAGAATAATGGTTCTATTTAAGACACTACGGGTATCTTAACTATGGTAAATACTTGGTTTTTTAATGCTGAAAACTGTTGTTTTGTACTCAGTGTTTTTAAGGTTCTCTATTTTATAATCTCTGCGTATACAAATATATATGTTGCATCCTGTTGAAAATACTGACATTCTTTCAGTATTGCAAGAGCTTTTACAGGCATAACTATACGAAAGAGTGTTCAACATATTGGTTGTTGCCAGTCACGCTGCTTTGGCATAACCAAAAGCTTCTTAATGGAAAACCAGGGGCATTTCACATAAAAAAAAAAAGTCAATTTTAATGATTATTTATGTCAGGGTAACAAAGAGACATTTAGAAAAATACTCAGTACACATTGTGGCACCCAATTAACTCATAAATAGCTCAGAAATGAGAAGAGACTGCCTCTGAGCCAGGAATAATGGCAGAATTTGGCTCTACAGGAGAGCAGGGAGATTTGGAGATGTGCAGAGACGTAAAAGTATTATGTGTAAAGTTGAGGTCAAAGGAGGCATTTGTGAGGAAAGCAAAAACAGCTAGCTTTGCTGAGGTGTATGAGTCTCAGGGATTTCCCTACGCATACTGAAGCCAGCTTCATAAATTGCACTGTACACAGAGCACCACGTTCTTCCAGTTATCTAAACAGAATGAATAGGTTCTATTTATGACTCATGGGTTGTAATTTTTATTGCAATACTTGAAGAGAAGGTGGAAAGAAATGGAGGCTGCAGGGAGAAGGATGGTGTGTTGATCAAAGTATAGAAAATGAACAGTTGGTACTAGTTAGTCAGTAAGGTAGGGATATCTTGGCTGTCTTTTGTAGGAGCTCAAAACACAAGGGTATGCTACCATCCCGTCTTCCAACTCTGTATTTTGTAAGGAACCTAATTAGACAGATGATGGACGTCTATCGCAGGCAACGTGGTAGGCAGAGGAACACTCATGAATTCAGTGGGGATTAAGGTCTGACCTGAGCACTGAGTTTATCAGCACTGTGAAGACTGAGTGCTTCTAGGCATGCCCAAAAGTAAACCTTTAGCTATGTAAGGAACTCTCTATGAAAGAACCATTGATGGCTATGATGTTGGCAGTCATAGCCCATAAACTGTGGGATTAGGTGCTAATTTAACTGAGATTCTGAAGGATCTGAATTTTGTATTAATGCTTGTCTCCTATCTAAGAATTCTTATGGATTTAACCTTAAGCCTCTAAACAGCTTCTTGCTAGTCTGGAGAAGTCTTTCCAGATGTGCAGTTACTGAGTAAGAAAACACAGATGTTTCAACAAAATCTGTGCATCTGGATCTTTACAAATACGTTCATCAGCAGTGTTCTCTAATATATGTGGCTTCTGTGAGCAAAGTCCTCCAGTGCTCTTGACCTCCACTGGAAGAAAAGGTTTATTTGCCCATATATGACCCACACAGATGGCAACAAACACGTACATGCTGTATCTTTCATGCTCCCAGTTATGTTCACCCTCTAAATAGGTGGGAGTCCTGGATCTCTCTCATTCGTCTGATATATTTGGAAAATGTTATTGCCTCTAATATGGCAAGCCTAAGACAAGGGAAAATATTACCTGGGCTCTTCCCACATCTGGTGGAGAGAGGGCTGTGAACCGGGAGCTAGATTCACTTCATGTACATGTAGTCCTAGCGCGAGGTCCTAAGTTCTACAAAGCCCTCCAGCACTGAAGGGCACTGCTAGGAACTATGAAATGGTGCCCCATCTCCCATGATGTCACACGGCTGTCTAGTGGTTCAAGGGAATGCTGTAGTGGAAACAGTGCCACTATTTTGCTGATACCTTTTTATGATATAAATAGATGTAAAAAAAAATAAAAAAAATTCTGGGTGCATTGTCAGTATGCTGCCCTTATATTGAATGGCTAGTGTTTCTGGGACAGGACCTTATAAATAGCACAAAAATGAAAAGTGTGTGGAAAATAAGTTCCTAAAACATGGTCTTATTCCAAAATACAAGTAGTTAAAGAAAGGAGAGAAAGAGAGGGGAAGAAGCAGGTGTCCATGGACACACCAACATGTATCAAAATACAGTGGTGCAATGCACCTTAAATAAAACAAACATAAACCAACCCCAAATCTCCTTCATTTGTGGAGGGAATACATGGAACCATTTCCTTAAAAAGCTATTTGAAGTTTAAACATTTGATATCACCACTGCTGAAAGTAACCCAGTACATGGCCACGGGGATGCTCAGAAGTAAGAAACATGGTAATAGAACAGAAGAAAAGGGACAAGAATGGGACCAGAATTCAAATGGTGCAGGCAGACAACTCTTTGAGTGGCAATGTCTCCCATTTCTTTCCTAAGCACATCCACACTTAGTTTCCAAGAAAGCAGGAAGGACATATAGGCAAATTGCCAACCAGATGGTGCAATCGAATATGAAGAATGCATTCAGAAGGACAGTAAAACACAGAATTAAAAAATCTTATCATTTGCTTTCCTGATACAATACAGGACAAAATTCACATGGAAAGAATAAATGCTAACTATATACTCATGCCTTCTAGTCATTTTTGTGACTTAGCTTCAGGAAAAACTTCTACCTTTCAGTTCTCCTGAGGTATCCCCTACACCAAAGTAATTTATTTGTGTTCCAATTATGTTTCTTCACAGATTTTTCAGAACTGCCTTATTGTTGCCTAAACATGTTTCTGTTAAGGTACAAAATAAAGTAACTGTGGGAGAAGGATTAGGTCAGTTTTGAGGACTTCTGTGGTTGCTGTTCTTACATAGCATGAAGAAAAGAAAATAGTACTTGCTATCTAGACTTCTACATAATCAATAGATGGAGAGGCTGTCAGTGGAATTAGTGGCAGCCCAAGGAATTATACTATTTTTCATGTCATGTAATTTCCAATTTATTACTGAAACTGCATGGTGTGTATGTTTGCATTTTGTCTTTGGAATAATTTTATATTTTTTTACCTACAATCTATTTTTATTTCTGTCATAATATGGCTCTTTTCAAAACAAGGCTGAGTTGTGTAGTGCATATATTATGCATATATAGAAATACACATTCCCACCCTACTCCTCTGACTTTCTTTTACATTTCAGAAAATACATGTAAAGATGCGTAAAGTTTTCTAGCAGGAATAGTTTATAGTTATTTCAGTGTAAATTTTGCTTATTAGTAGCATGGTTTTGGTTATGTGATTGGATGTAACAATTTCATATAAATACATAATCAGAACTTGACAAATGTAGTCATAATTGGAGAGGAAGCCATATCCTGGCAAAAATGTAGGAGCCAGCCATCTGTCCTGAAGATTGTCAGTCTTTTTGTTTTGTATTTTATGTCTATGTCTTAATATTCTATAAATATATATATGGAATATCTATCCTTTACCTTTGTTCTTGTGAATAGCTTCCAAATGGGATTCAGCTACAGCATATGAGCATTATCTTCATGAGTCTTTAAAAGACCTGCCTCCTTCTTTCTCTGCCCAGTCTTAATTGGTCTTTACATGGTGCTGTTGACAAGCAAGTGCTAGTGGACTATAAATGATTCAAAAAAAAAGAAAAAAGGAAGATTGTAATTCATTGAATAAATTGCTTTTTTATTAATTATTGGAGCACTTTGGGTTTTATGATCTCATGTTGCCAATTTTTTTCTCTGTATTTTTGAATTCTGAATCTATTTATTTAGCTTGCAGTTATTTTTTCTTCAGTGCTTAAAATCCTGTCTTGATTGCGAGGAACTAAATGTGATCTTCATTCTTTCCTACTCAGAAACCCCTTCCAGTTATAAAGATTTTACAGATGATTTTGACATTGATGGGCATAGAACAAGTTCTGTTGTATTCAGATTATGTTCTCTGTAACACATGTATAACCTTATTTCTCTCCCAGGTGATTTGAAGAATATTTGAGATCTTCCCTGTAAGAGCGGGTTAGACAATCATAGACAATGCTGCAGTTCAGCTGGTAGAACTGCATTACTTAGACGTAAGAAGCTGTGAGCTAAGCATCAGGGCTTTTTTGTGAAATTTCCATTGCTCCCGGTGTGTTTGTGCCTGCTGGCAGGAGAAACTAGAACCCAGAAAAGTGAAATGGAGATTAAACCCCTTGGTGACAGTTTCCAGTCAGTTTCAGAATTCCTCTAATCTTTTGAGTTCTTAAGTTAAATCAGCCATTGTTTGAGATTTTGTGTATTTTTCTGGAGAGGGGATGGACTTATTTTAATTGCACCAAGGTCCCCCAGATTTTTGTCTTTGTCCACGGTAAGTAATTTTAGCCCCAGTCTGTCTAGGTAAGAGCAAACTTGACTCTCGACAAGCTTTTTTGGGGGAGAGAAATACTTTTGAGCTACTTTTTATTGGGTACAGAAAATGGAGAAAGAACTAGTTGGCAACTCATTTACAGACAAATAGAAGAATTTGATGTCATGCTGCTTGTAGCAATGGCAATAATGTCTCAAAAGCCAAGCTGGACAGGTTGAAAATCACAAATATCAGGCAGTGTCTTGTAATGGGACCAGAAGTATCCCAGATACCATGGCTTTTCTCTCATGTGTTGACTTCATCAGTGTTTGTTGTTGTTATGGGGATCTGGCAATGTACTTTGTTAAATAACTGAAGCTGAGCAATTCCCAATTCCATTGACTTCAACAAGTGCCCAACAGTGATCAGAAAAAAACCCCAAGCTGAATTAGGAATTATTAGGAAAGAAATAGAAGACAAATTGGAAAACATGACTCTGTGTCTGTGGAGAGCCCTGGTACACTCTGCTTCTTCAGTGCTGTGAGTAATTCTCATGCTCCTGTTTCAGAGTGGATATGTGAAGAGTGATAAAGGTGATCAGACTTATGGACCAGCTTCCATGTGGTAAAAGAAATATTACAATCTTCAACCTGGAGAAGAATCAGCTGACAGAGAATTTGATAGAAATCTACAGGACAGAGAATGACATGAAAAATGTAAGTAAAAAATGTGTGTACCCTATTCACATGTAAGAACTGAGTATCAGGTGAAACTAATAGGGCAGTTCAAAACAAATGAAACAATATTTTTTTTCACACTGAGATATTAAGTAAGTTGTGGAACTCCATTTCAGAGGCCGTTAAGGATGCTGAAAGTTGACATAGATTCAAAAGTGAACCAAACAAGTTCATGGAAGGAGAATCTATCCAAAGCTATTAAATAAAAACATGCCAACTCTGGATCAGAAAATCCCTGAGCCATAAATGAGTGGAAGCTGAGGAAGTATGAATAAGGTAAGTAGCATTTATATACTTTCTACCATAGCCGCTCTTCCTTTTTTTTTTTTTTTTTTTGAGTTCGATGTCGCTACTATGATACTTAAAATTAAGCATGTGCTCAAGTTCTTTGCTGGTTCAATGCCTTTGTTCATAGCATATCTGTTTAGCCTGTTATTTCAGGTTCAGGGTTACAGGAAATAAATCACTGTTTAGGAAAGGCAACAAAAGAAAACACAGCTTTTCCTTTCCTTTTTCTGGTGGGCACTACTCTGCCTTCAGAGTCAATACTGAGTTGACAAGCATGGTGTTAATGGACGGCTTTGCTGGAGCTGTCAGCATTCAGTCAGATAAGACATAACACGGGGATTTTGACTATT